>NW_020230070.1:31867-313400 GCF_003227715.2 Harpegnathos saltator | reverse complement strand
TTCATTAATTTGTTAATTGCGACATTTCATTTCACAAATATTGCAATAAACTTGTTAATCATCAAGAGGTGGAAACTCCATGATACAATTACTGATTTAATAAAGAGTGCTATACATCACGATATTACGATCGAACATGAGTGGGGACTTGATTTTGACGATCCATCAGAACCGCATGACGTACAATTGTAGATGTGTACGATATTGATGCTGAAGAAGATAATTATGGAAATGAAGTTTGCACTGTGGATGATGAAGGTGGAAATGTAAACTTAAATTATAAGAAAAAGGCAATCGAATTTTGGAAGAGTGGAAAGAAAGGACATTTATCTCTTACTTCTGTACAACATCGTTTAAAAAGTAAAGTTTAATTAAAAATAAGAAGAATAATATATAGTAAAATATTGAGGCTTTTACGGTGTACAGTGACCGGCAGTGATTCGTTCCGCGACAGAGAGAACTCTATTTCCCCTCTCGCGGAACGCATCATTGTCGGTCATTGTACATACAGCTTGTATGTACAGCATTGTACATACTTTGACTATAAGTATAAAAGCATCCCAAAAAATTTATTTAAATTGTGTAACAAAACATACTATATGAATATATGGAGACATAATATAGTATACGAGTATATGAAAAAATAATATAATAAAAAATATAATATAAGAATATGTGGAAAATAATATTTATTTTACAATATTTATTGTAATATAATATATATTAATATAATATAAATTATAATATAAATATAATATACATAAATATATATACACATTATATTATAAAATATTAATATAATATTTATTGTAAAGAGATTATATATTTACTATGAGTATATGCATTGATTTCTAGGAAAATACAATGAGTTAGAGATGCTTTATACTTATGACCAAAGCTTAAAATATATAGTTAGAGTCGCGTTGTTTTTTATTTAAGTTTTACAATTTGATGTTTCGTGAACATTAATTCGTATATAACTTCTTTTATTTTGAATTCGAATTGTTTAATATTGAGATTTTTTTCTTCTAGGTAAAATCTATTCAACAATTGCACAGATGGCAAGAACATGTAATACGTGGGGGTTCAAATACAGACAAACTTGTAGTTATTGCTGAATATGTTCTTAAAAATTCCAAGAAGCTGTTAATAGAGGACTTATTATTTCATGATATAAATCTGCGAAAATGGGCACTAGAAGCAAAGGAACAAGTGGATTTTTCTTCATTTAAAGCAGGAAATTGGTGATATGGAATTTTAAAAAGGCACATCGTATTGCATCACGTAAAATAACTGCATTTAAAACGCGGTCTTCTCATTTAACTGATCTAACTATACGTCAAAACGCTGAGGAATTTGTAAATACAGTAAAGCCACATATTAATGTAATCGGTGCTGAATCAACTTATAATGCGGACGAAAGTGGCTTTAATTTAGAAATACATGCAGGAAGAACATTAGCTAATGAGGAGTGAAGACAGTTGGAGCTACTATCCAATCTTTATCTGCTATGACTCATAGCTACACCATTATGCCTATTATATCTGCAGATGGACATCTCCTTTCGCCTTTGTATATAGTATTAAAAGAATCTACTGGTGTTTTTTGGACCACAAGTAGAACAAACTCTTTTAGACCAGTGAATATTTACATTGCGGCTTCAAAATCAGGGAAATTGACAACTGAACATTTCAAAAATTGGTTCCAAGAAGTGTATCTACCAAACACTGGAGAGAAAAGTTACTACTGCTTGATTCATGGACAGGGACATTGCCCGAACCAATTGGAAGAACTTGTACCAAAAGACAACATGTAAATTTTCAACAATACCAAAAAAACAATTTTATACAGCCATTTATACAGCCATTAGATGTTTTTGGTTTCAGAATCTGGAAAATTTTGTTCGAAGCTTTCTGATAGTGTTATTATAATAATTATGACATAAATTTACATTTACGTAATAACATAATAAAATTGCAATCTTTAACACACAATCAACTGTCTTCTCCAAGATTTCGAAATTTATTTAGATATAGCTGGTATAAAAGTGGTTATTTATCAACACGGCCTGAAAATTTCATAATCCAATCGATTATTGTTATTTTAAAGAAGAAAAACGTATACCAAAATGTAGCATTTGGTAAAATGGCTTTTATACGTTGTGCATGGTGCAAGTAATATTTTTGTTTTGAACATTTCTTTGAGCAATATCATTATTGTAATAATTATATAGAATAAATAATATTTTACTGTCCTTAATTCCTGTAAAATTTGTATATATTATAATCCATACCAAAATATAAGATATCTTTCACTCGAATATCTATATCGACTACTTAATTAATAAAACCTATATACTGAATGAAGCAAAACACATACACACAAATGTACACTGATAAATTTATAATTATATTTTTATTATTAAATCCGTGTGTGTTCTTTTTTCTTCATATCATTCATTTCCTTATTTGTTCTTTACAATTCAATTTAAAAGATTATCTATATTAGAGTTATATACACTCTCTCTGCGTCCTCCTTATCATGCTGTTCTTCTTCAACTTACTTCTTAACATCAACTTTATTCTTTTCTTAATTACCTGTTTATTCCTTCCTTACCTTTTACAATCAGTAATTATGAGGGAGAAAGAAATGCCATCGTCAAGCAGCGAACCCATAAGTTTGGTACGCGTAGCATATATTGCATATACGCGTAGCAATATATAAGAACATTTTTAATTTTTTTTTCAATATTGCCTTTTCCAAACATAATGTTATTATATATGGTTGAATTTGTCATAAAATAAGCTTTATTTTGGTTGAACAATTGATCTTAACAATTTGAAAAAAGAGAAGGAGGGGGGGTATTTTATACACAATTTTATTGGGTGAGTGCAAAAGTTCGTGAAGAGTTTGTGAGTAAAAGTCACACAGTGATTAGGCAAACAAAAATCTTTATTCAATCAATGATATATTCTCCATCGTTTTCTATAATCTTTTCCTAACGTTCTGGCAGTATACGGATGCCTCGATCATAACAACTGCGCGGTTTGGATTCGAAGGATGAAGAGACGCCGTTTTTTAAGGCCTCCAAAGAGTCAAAGTTTTTTCCATTTAAATAATTTTGCAATGACCGGAACAAGTGATAGTCAGATGGTGCGATATCAGGAGAATACGGTGGATGCGTTAAGACATCCCATTTCAGGCTCTTCAGTTTGCGCAGCGTCTTTTTCGAAACGTGTGGTTTGGCGTTGTCGTGATGAAAGACGACTCCCTTGCGATTTGACAAAATCGGACGTTTCTCTTTTATTTCTCGATTCAGATTGGTTAATTGGCGACAGTACTTGTCCGAATCAACCGTTTCGCCAGCGGGGAGAAGCTCGAAATAGATTATGCCCTTGCAATCCCATCAAACAGAGAGCATCACCTTCATCGGGTGCAAACTGGCCTTTGGCATTGCGTCACCATGCTCACCTGATTGTTTCCATGTCCGTTTGAGCTGAACATTGTTGTAGAGGACCCATTTCTCATCGCCCGTCACTAGTCGATCCAAAAACGACTCGTTATTGAGCCGCCCGAGTAAAGAAACGGCTGCAGAAATTCGCTTGATTTTGTTCTTCTCGGTCAGCAAATGGGGCACTCATATATCGAGCTTCAAATCGAATCCCATCTTTTTTAAACGCCGAAAAGCGGTTGATCGGTCAACGTTTAGTGCTGTAGCAACTTCTTCTGTTGAAATTCGCGGATTATTGAGCACTAAAGTACGCAAAACATCGTCATCAATGTCAGAAGGTCGACCAGAGCGTGGCTCGTCTTCAAGGTTAAATTCTCCGCGCCGAAATTTAGCAAACCATTTTTTTCCACAGTTCGTTTAGCTGGTGCTTCATCCTGAATGATTTTTTACGGCTGCGGCAACGTTATTACTTCCCTTTCGAAAAATGCTTAAAGCATAACATGCCGTGAATCATCTTATCGATACATTTTAAAAGTGATATTTCTCGAAGCCGTTGTATGAAAACAAAATTTTTTTTAATAACAGCTGAAGACGTCACCTTTCCAACGTTATATAATATGTAGATGGAAGTATTAATGACAACACTTTACGACGCTTATAACTCCATCTATTGAAACTCCGCACGAACTTTTGCACTCACCCAAACATTTAAAAAAAATCTAAATATAGCATATAAAAGTACTTTTAAACATAAAACTTTTGTCTAAAACATTTTTTGCATTATCTCTTTCATATCTTTAATAGTTTCGATAATATTCGCTTAGAAAGACAAAAATCAACTTTGTTCAAGGGGTTGTTTCCACCCTTAAAACCGTTTTTGGGCACCAACGAAAAATTGTTTTGTTATTATTGGGTGAGTGCAAAAGTTCGTGCGGAGTTTCAATAGATGGAGTTATAAGCGTCGTAAAGTGTTGTCATTAATACTTCCATCTACATATTATATAACGTTGGAAAGGTGACGTCTTCAGCTGTTATTAAAAAAAAAATTATTTGTTTTCACACAAACTGCTTCGAGAAATATCACTTTAAAAATGAGTATCGATAAGGTGCATTTACGGCATGTTATGCTTTACGAGTTTCGGAAGGGAATAAACGTTGCCGCAGCCGTAAAAAACATTCAGGATGTTTATCAGGATGAAGCACCAGCTAAACGAACTGTGGAAAAATGGTTTGCTAAATTTCAGCGCGGAGAATTTAACCTTGAAGACGAGCCACGCTCTGGTCGACCTTCTGACATTGATGACGATGTTTTGCGTACTTTAGTGCTCAATAATCCGCGAATTTCAACAGAAGAAGTTGCTACAGCACTAAACGTTGACCGATCAACCGCTTTTCGGCGTTTAAAAAAGATGGGATTCGATTTGAAGCTCGATATATGGGTGCCCCATTTGCTGACCGAGAAGAACAAAATCAAGCGAATTTCTGCAGCCGTTTCTTTACTCGGGCGGCTCAATAACGAGTCGTTTTTGGATCGACTAGTGACGGGCGATGAGAAATGGGTCCTCTACAACAATGTTCAGCGCAAACGGACATGGAAACAATCAGGTGAGCATGGTGATGCAATGCCAAAGGCCAGTTTGCACCCGATGAAGGTGATGCTCTCTGTTTGGTGGGATTGCAAGGGCATAATCTATTTCGAGCTTCTCCCCGCTGGCGAAACGATTGATTCGGACAAGTACTGTCGCCAATTAACCAATCTGAATCGAGAAATAAAAGAGAAACGTCCGATTTTGTCAAATCGCAAGGGAGTCGTCTTTCATCACGACAACGCCAGACCACACGTTTCGAAAAAGACGCTGCGCAAACTGAAGAGCCTGAAATGGGATATCTTAACGCATCCACTGTATTCTCCTGATATCGCACCATCTGACTATCACTTGTTCCGGTCATTGCAAAATTATTTAAATGGAAAAAACTTTGACTCTTTGGAGGCCTTAAAAAACAGCGTCTCTTCGTTCTTCGAATCTAAACCGCGCAGTTTTTACGATCGAGGCATCCGTATGCTGCCAAAACGTTGGGAAAAGATTATAGAAAACGATGGAGAATATATCATTGATTGAATAAAGATTTTTGTTTGCCTAATCACTGTGTGACTTTTACTCACAAACTCCGCACGAACTTTTGCACTCACCCAATAGGTATATCTGCTCTACAATTATGCAGAGTTTCAGATTTTTTTGAATTTCCGCGTTGCCGAATGTCCCTTGTTAGAATAAGTTCTTTTCTGTTTCTTTTCTTGGAGCGAACGGCCGCAGTTAGCCGCCGTCTTGCGAAATTCTAAACGCTTGGCCGTCCGTACGAATATCACCGCTCCTAAACGTCGAGAAAACTCTGATGTACAGGAAGGATATTATTGTTTACCAATGGCTCTCCGAACGTATTGAAGAGCTCTCACCGGCGAGTTGAGTGCTAAACAATCAAAGCGACCGAGTATTATTCCAGATATTATAGTTCGAGAAATTCCGAGGTTAACGCGAGCCGTTACAACTGTCTGATATTATCAAATTCACGGGACGCGAGTCGTTAGCGAACAAACGTGAATATAAAATTGTGCGACGCACAGCCGGTGAAGAGTGTGACCGGCCCACCGGTAATATCGTATTGATAATTACTTCCTAACGAGAGCAGGTAGATGCGGTGCACGTAAATTGTCGCGTTTGGTTTTCTTCCTTATTTCGGACTACCAGGAACCGCGTGCATCTATTGTTCCCGCCGGCGAAGAGCGGCCGACCCTCGTCAACCGTTGACAGATCTCGAGCACATTGTCGGCCGAAAAACCGTGGCACGGAAATTTGTAAACACTTCCCAGTGCGAATATCGCGAACGGTAACAGATAGCCGTTTCTTACGCGGACTCGTGTATTGCGAACGAAGAGTGTATAAGAAAACAAAGAACCCGAATAAATCGGCAGTGAGGCCGAGTGAGAGGCCGGCAGCACGCCACTCGTCAAAAAGAGTGAAATTTGATAAATTAATGCTACCCAATCATCCCGCAGCGAACCTCCGTTTGTCGGTCCGCGGCAAGCGAGCACGGCCGACAGCGGAAGGCCGATCACAACGAACCGGACCGAGACCGCCGACCCGCGACGCGTCAACTCCGCGAGGATGGAGCGCGGGGAGACGAGCGGCGGGAGGGCGGAGCGTTACAAGTCTCAAGAATATATTGCTACAATAGCGCCTTGACCTTTGTTAATTTACTGATTTTTGGAAATCCAAATCATCAAATTAACAAAAATCATGGAGCTATTGTAACAATATATTCTTGAGACTGAACAAAGCAAAGAAGTCTAGTACCACTTTTTCTTCCGACAAATAATTAGCGAGGTATCGTAAGTTAAATATTGAGAAAGTTATCAAGTTTTCCTCAAATATCTCAAAAAATATAAGTCAAATAAAAAAATGTTTTAGATAAAAGTTGTTCAAATTAACTAGTAGAAAGAAACAGTGCAATAAAAATAAGGGTTCCCATTTAAAAGACGCAAGTTGACCTTCAAATGACCTTGAAAATAAAAGTCAAGATCAAAGTCATCATAAGGTAGCTCATTTAGATCCCTATAACTTTTGTTGGAAATATTTTTTTCAGAAACGTTTTGTTTTCGAGATATTTGACCGTTACCAGACTTTTCTAACACCCTATATGTATATGAAACGACTCAGAAAGACTCCCCCAATAACATATTTAAAAATAAGTTAAATCGGGGAAGGGACCCCTTTTATGCATAATTCCCATTTATTTTCAAGATCACTTTAAAATCAATGGAGTCATTGATTTTATAATTATTCGTAAGCGTGAAATTTATTTCTTGATATACGAGATCTATTAAAAAAAAAACAAACTTTTTAAATTGCGCGCGAATGTGTTAGTATTTGCTTACCTGCGAGATGGCGTTCTACAGTGTAATTGTTTTAAAATAACACAGTTTTTGTCGCGTTATTCTACGTGCTTTCACTTTCAGTTTACAGTGATTTGAGTGAGTGCATATTGCTGTGGCGATGGTAGTATGTGGGTAGGTATTGCCCGTCAAAACATTCCCTCCCCACTCAATCTCCGATGCCCCTAGACCACGCCCACCCGGCGCCAGAGGTCGAGTGGAGAGGGAATGTTTTGACGGGCCATACCTGCCGCACAAGTAAAGTCGAAGTGGAGGGAACTTGAATCATCTAACTAATAATTAACATAATCTAAATTTTTATTATTTATATTGCCCGTTGGTAATTCTAATTTTAGGTTAGCCGGTTAACTTGCATATTATGTGTGGAAAAATCTCTTAAACGTTGCGAGACTCGAATCTGAGGGGCCAGGACGCGGACCTGGAACTTCAGGCTCTTTGAGAGTTAAGCGTCCTCGTACTGCACAATTGCTACGCACTAGAAAGTAGAAATTGGCTAAACACGGACATACGAAGGAAGAGTGGAGGTGTGTGTGTTACTGCCGCACGTGAGAAGTTTTGGAAAATATCCTGCAGGCACTGCAGGATTCAAACCTGGGACTGAAGGCTCTTGAAAGTCAAGCCTCTTACATATTGTGCCCCGCACGCACGCATGCACGCACACACACGAACTGCTATACTCTGCTAGAAACTAGTTATATTATGTACATATAGAGTGAATATTTTTGTCGCGACCAAGGAGAGTAAATAAAACACGAGGAAAAAAAAGTTGGGATATAGTAGTCGACAGCCGTGGTCTGTCAAAACATTCCTCTACCATTTGAACGATGCGAAATAAGAAATCGCATATATCTGCCTACGTGATATTTTTACCCGAAAACGATCTACGTGTGAAAAGAAGAGGCGGAAGAGTGACGGAATTTCTTTTAAGACGTAGGAGAAATCGCGAGTCCCAGGGAGGCATTCCGTAACTGTCGACGTATGTGCCTGCTCCATCCCGATCGATATACAGTGCCTACCAAAAGTTTCGGGCCACCAAAATAATTTTTGAATGGTTTGAAATGTGAAATTGAAATTTATAGAGATACAATAGGATCACAAAGTCTATTATTTAACCACAAATACACCCACCTCCATACCCGGGGGTCAGGGGGAGAAGGCGATCAGAAAATCTTAAATGGCATGTGGGGTTGAGTGAGGGCTCGTTAGAAAGGGCTCCCGAGACGAAAACAATGTGAGGTTGCTAAGGTTTCTAAGATTTTTTTCGCAGAGTTATGATCATTTGAACATTTTTATTGAGGTTTTGCGATAGCGAGGGTCCACGGCCCTCAACAACAGAACAACAGAAGAAAGATAAGGCTTCACGCGGGCACGCGTTCTTGTGTGTGTGTGTGTATGTGCCAACAAAGATAAGGACCACACATATACGCACACACACACACTCACTCAGGATCGCGCTTGCCCGCGAGAAGCCTTATCTTTCTTTTATTGTCGCCATGGGCCCTCACTATCGCAAAATCTCAATAAAAATGTTCAAATGATCATAACTCTGCGAAAAATCGTGTATACTTCGGCAACCTCGCGTTGTTTTCGCCTCGGAATGCCCTTTCGAACGAGCCGTCACTTAACCCCATATGTCATTTAAGATTTTTTCGCTCCCTATTCCTCCCGTCCTCGAGGTTGTAGAGGTGGGTGTTTTTGTGGTTAGATAATAGACTTTATGATCCCATTGTATCCCTGTAAATTTCAATCATACATTTCAATCCATTTAAAAATTATTTAGGTGGTCCGGAACTTTTGGTAGATACTGTAGAATGCGATCCTGTAGAGTGCTGTTTCGGACGGTCATGGTTATCAGTATTAGCGACTACTGCTGTCGGCCTCGTCCACATCCTCGGTAGTCGATCGGCTGGATAAACGGTGTATCTGGCATCGAGATGTTGCAACACGTATTGAATTTCGAATTAATTCAATTTATATCATTTCGCTGTTTACCTCTGATAATGTGATTGTTATTGTCATTTTCGAGGGTTCGACGGAATGTCCCAACTCGATATTTGTCTCGTTTTCCTCTTCTTCAATCGGTGACTGTTCACCCCTCGATTTGTGTGTAGAAATAACTATTTCTTTGTTTTCCTCGTCAATTTTGGAGGACAAGCACTGAGTCACATAGACGTTGTTGCGTTTCGTGTTGTTGATTTGACTTTGTTCGATGAACTAGTATTTTAATTTGTACGCATTGTATAATGCACAGTGATAATATTCGTGTTTTCTAAATGTGCGGTATGAGCAGCCTTCTACATACATGTTCGCTGGACGAAAGATCAATGGACGTTGGCGAGATATTCTCCACATTATATACGTTTCGCTACTTGTAAAACAAATTTTACAAGTAGCTCGCTTTTTCCTTGCCTTTTGTCATAAAGTCATGAATATGCCTCGTAATTTCGCGCAAGCGTGGATAAAAATATTTTGGTTCGGTCTCTCCATCTGTCGTACCATTTGATTTCATGATAATGTAGCGAAAGCCAGTTGTTTTTCCGTCTTGATTTTTCGTTCAATTCCGCAAATGAATACTCAGAAGCTAAAATCCAATGTCCGATGAATGCGACATTAATATCGACAATAGCCATCTTCTTGAACATATAGGCATCGTTGCTGTTACGGAAACATTGTACTTCGATGATCACATCCATTTTCCCTCTGTATTCGCAATAAAGTCCTGCACAATTTCTGGTTTTTTTATTTATAATTAAAGTTCTGATGTTAAAAACAACTATTACAATAATAAAAATAATTAAAAGTCGATAAATAAATTTTTAACGAGTTTAAAAATTGCGATCGATTGAAACGTTCAATTATTTGCACACTTTGGTAGCGTTGTCTTGTGACGTCATTAGTCAGTAAATAAGTATGGCATTTTATTCCGAAAATGACAGAAATCACAGAAAACATACAAGATGTGGTTAAAAACGCAATTACAAATGGTGTTTTGTTCCTTTGTGTAAGAATATAACTGTTTCTACGCCTTCTAAAATTTTTGTATCGGTGCCAAAAAGAAATATTAGGAAAGAATGATTCGAGATCGCAAGACGGAATGATGCTTCATCGATATCGCTCAGCACCAGCTTGTTTTGTTGTCAAGATCATTTTCATGTAAGTGAAACTCTGAATTGTGTATAAATTAAATAACAAAACGTACTCGTAATGATTTTTTAAAATTGTAAGAAGATATAGAAAATTATACGAGAATACAACTCGATCCAAATACATCTATACGGCTGAGGAAAGGTGCATTACCTACGATATTTAATTGTCAACCTGATAGGCAACTTTCTCACGTCAAACCGATACGTTCAGGAGTTCCAAAACGGCAGAAAATAAAAACCTTAAACGAAATATTGCAAATTGTAACAGTAATTGATAGTAGCATGGAATGTAAATGCATAGAGTCCATTATAACCAAACCGTTGCATATCGACAATAACACTGGTAATTAAATTAATATTAAAATTATTTAGTATTGTTGAGAATATAATTTTCATTTAATTGAACTGTGTATAAATAAGGTATTAATCATTTATTTGTAGATGATTTTTCAACAACTGGACATCAGGTGGCTACAGTTGAAATGAATTGGAGCGATGATGTGATACCAAAATATAAGGATGTTGGTATTTAAGTGAATATGCATAATCATAAGATATCAGTATGTAGGAAATGTGTACAAAACGTGTCAACGATGAAAGATGCTTCGTTTTCGACGGAACGAAAAACTTTCCAGAATATAATTTTACCATCTGACTCAGGGTGTTTACGATAAATCGAGTCCGAGTTAGTTCTACTAGGACTGAAAGGTATGATAGGCACGACCATCTACTATCTTCATGATTTATGACAATGCTGTCCGATAAACCAAGTAGGGTAGAGTAGAGTAGGTTAACTTAGCAATGTTCGTGCGAGACAATCAACAATATTTTATTGGGTCTGGGAAAAAGTTCGTGGCGTTTTTCCCGATAGATGGCGTCAATTGCAACTAACTCCGGAAACACAGATCGCAGCGACACCATTAAATGCTCGTTGGAAAGGTGACACTTCGAGCGTTACTTTGAGTGTATAAACATCGAAACTGGTGCAGTGGTTGGAAAGTTGTTTGCGTTTGAAAATGGAGAAAAGTAATGAAAAATTGCGCTATATTTTGCAATATTATTACGACAAAGGGAAGAACACTGCGCAGGCTTGTGAAAAAATTTGTGCTACGGGTATTGTGTACGGTGAAGGTACTTTATCAAAATCTGCTGCGCGGAAATGGTTCGCTCGCTTTCGTGCTGGTAATTTTGATGTGAAAGATGAGCCACGTTCTGGTCGTCCAATCACTGAAAAAGCTGATGAAATTCTTGAAAAAGTCCAGCAAGATAAGCATATCAGCAGTGTCGATATTGGTATGGAGCTAGGCATTGACCACTGTTTTGAACCATTTACACAAGGCTACAAAAAGAAGCTCGATGTATGGGTTCCTCATGAGTTGAGCGCGAAAAACATGATAGACCGAATTAACATCTGCGATGCGCTGCTGAAACGCAATAAAATCGAGCCATTTCTAAAACGTATCATAACCGGTGATGAAAAATGGATCACGTACGACAATCGGAAGCGTCAAAGATCGTGGACAAGGGATGGTGAGCCATCCCAAGCGTTCGCGAAGCCAGGATTGACGCCGAAAAAGGTGATGCTGTGTGTGTGGTGGGACAGGAAGGGAATCGTCCACCATAAGCTACTTCCACTTGGTCAGACGATTGATTCTCAATTCTACTGTGGACAACCAGAGAGATTACGCCAGGCAATTGAAAGAAAACGGCCCGAATTGAATAATAGGAAAGGTATTGTCTTCCATCATAACAACGCCCGACCACACACTTCTTTGATGACCCGTCAAAAATTGCGAGAGCTTGGTTGGGAAGTTTTGATGCATCCACCGTATAGTCCAGACATAGCACCCTCTGACTATCACTTGTTCCGATTTCTGCAGAACTCTCTCAATAAGCTGGTTTCAAAAGAAACCTGTGAAAACCACTTGATTCAGTTTTTCAACCAGAAACCACAGAAATTCTTCACCGATGGCATTATGGCTCTACCCGAAAAATGGCGAAACATTGTCGATAATAATGGAGCATATTTGGTTTAAATAAATTCATTTTCACACTATAAGAAAACCAGTTGAATTTTACTAAGAAGACGCCACGAACTTTTTCCCAGACCCAATATATGTTATCAACAATACATATATGTCTTATATTTTAAAAAGAAAACTTTTGTTCTGTAAAAATAGATAATATGAAAAGAATATTCATATGTTAGAAATAGGTTAGAGTAATTGAATTCCCTACTTCGAATATTCTACAAATATATATTTTCATAATTACTTCAAATAAACATTTATAATTTTTCTAAAATTTAACAACATATTGTTTTTTAATGTAATTATATAATATTCTACAAAACTTTATTATCTGAAAAAATATTGTTGATTGTCTCGCACGAACACTGCTAAGTTAGCTTATTTTACTCTACTCGATTTATCGGACAGCATTGAGTTGTCATAAATCATGAAGATATTAGATGATCGTGCTTATATCTTTCAGTCCTAGTGAAACTAACTTGAACTCGATTTATCGTAAACACCCTCAATGTCAACTAGTACAATTATAACAAGTGCTCTCAATGATACGAGGGCGGTCCGATAAGTACTTAGCCTCACCGCCCGATGGTGCCACTATCGCAAGAGAAATTTATTATCGTGTAGTACATTCTCGTAGACGGCTACTGTCGAAATTTCAACCGAGTCGGACTCGTAGTTTTGTTTTGACCGCGTGTGGAAGCGGGCGTGTTCGCGGATTTTAGAAAAATGGAAAAAGAGCAATATCGGTCGGTGATTCGATTCTTGTTTTTGGAAGGGAAATCGCGCAGCGAAATCAAAAAGCGCTTGGATGCTGTGTACGGTGACTCTTCTCCTTCGATGGCGACCCTCGAAAATTGGTTTAACGAGTTTCAACGTGGTCGCACGTCGGTTTTTGATGAGCCACGCCCAGGTGCCCCGAAAACGGCTACCACGGAGGATAACATGACAAAAATCCACGATCTCGTATTGCCAGACCGCCGATTGAAGGTGCACGAGATAGCTGAGACAGTAGGCATCTCGCCTAAAGACCGCGTGGGTCATATCCTGCATGAAATTTTGGGCATGAGAAAGCTGTCGGCGCGATGGGTGCCGCGTTTGCTCACTCCGGACAACAAGCGCAACCGTGAGACCACTTCAGAGCAGTGTTTGACGCTGTTTAAGCGCAATCCGAAGGAGTTTCTGCGTCGTTTCGTGACCGTCGACGAAACATGGATCCACTGGTACACACCAGAGACCAAGGAACAGTCGAAACAGTGGACTTCACCCGGCGAACGTGCTCCGAAGAAGGCGAAGACTGTCCTATCGGCCGGAAAGGTGATGGCCATCGTTTTCTGGGATTCACAAGGTGTGATCTACATCGACTACCTGGAGAAGGGCAAAACGGTCACAGGGCTGTACTATGCCGAATTATTGGGCCGATTCGACGCCGAATTGCAAAAAAAACGGCCCCATTTGGCGAAGAAAAAAGTGCTCTTCCACCATGACAACGCACTGGCTCACACCTCCGCCCTCGTCACGGTCAAATTGGTCGAATTGAGCTACGAACTGCTGCCCCATCCACCGTATTCTCCAGATTTGGCCCCGTGCGACTTCTTTTTGTTTCCAAACTTGAAAAAGTCACTCGCCGGGCAGAAATTTGAGTCGAATGAGGAGGTCATCGCCGCCATGGAGGCCTACTTTGCAGACCTCGAGAAAACGTATTTTTCAGACGGGTTAAAGAAGTTGGAGCATCGCTGGGTCAAGTGTATCGAGCTAAAAGGAGACTATGTTGAGAAATAAATCGCCACTTTTCCAAAATTTTCGTTTTTCTTTTGTAGGCTAAGTACTTATCGGACCACCCTCGTACATTGAATGCGATGATGAATATCTATCATCTGAGGAAACAAGCGAAGAGACTGTAAAACAGAATAAATTGGAACAAAAAAGATTAGCGAGAAATATGAAAATGACAGCCATTCAATAAACCGAAAATGTATTTGGGTATTCCAGATAGTGCCTTCTATCTCATACAATTAATACAATACAATTCTATCTCATACTTTTAAGCAAAGAATCGGGAATTAGTATAGAAGAAATTTGCTTAACCGTCATAAAAATTAAATGAAACGATATATTTGTAAGAATCGGAGATAATTTTAGAGTCAGTACTAGTAACGCGAGTGCTGTTTTTAGGATTCTCTCTATTATAGCACAATATTTAAAGCAATTAATAGTTTGGCCTTCAAAAGAAACTATCAAATTAAATATGCCCTTGCCATTTCGTGCTTGGTACAGTCATATACAATCTATAATAGATTGTTTGAAAATTAAAATTCAGAAGCCTAGCAATGCAATTAATCAAAGTGCTACGTGGTCTGAATATAAAAAATGTAACACGCTAAAATATCCCGACTAGAATTTACACCTCGTGAGTATCTAGTCATGACATAGTAAAGTTGTGTAACATCACCAGTAGCTAGTGTGACTAGACAGTGATGAGTTCGTAATGTAACGCCCACTTGTGCGAGTAGTTATATGCAATATATTAGCTAGTGGCGAGATAAAAAAATTACACAGTCATGAGATAAGAAATCAGAATTAGTTACTAGGCAGTAATGTAACGCTCACTTCTCCTAGTGACGATATAATAAAAATTACCTAATAGCTAGACAAAAAATATAACTAGTAGCTAGGTAGTCTGGTATACAGGGTTTGTCAAAAGTGTGGAAACCCTTAAATAATTTTTGTAAAAATGAAAATATCAAAAAACGGTAAAATGCATATTCTGATTTTTCAAAAAAGCTACCCTACGACATGGATACCGATCACTGCCTACTCCCTGGTATGCGGAGGTAAAAGGGGGGTTGAAAATTTTAAATTGGACTAAGGGTCGAGTGGGGGCTCATTTGAAAGGTCTTTTCATAACAAACACACCTTTAAAATTTTAAATCGCTACGACCCCCCCCCCCATTAAAATTGGCGGCCGTTCAAATTTCAAAATTTCATGCACTTATCCAGGATCAACTGCGTGGAAGTGGCATGAATCTGATCTCTTGTGTGTGTGTATGTGTGTGTGTGTGTGTGTGCGCGTATGTGTGTGCGTGCGTGTGGCTAAACAAGTGTGAATGTGTTGTATGTATAGTCGTGATAGGTTGCAAAACAGACGATTGAAAACTGTCATCTCTCTTTAATGATTCAAAACCTTTTACTCCGTGTTTTAAACTAAATTTTATTCAGTATGTTAACACGTTGAATGCCACGGGGGTCACCGGTGACCGGCACTCAACTTGGCGGTAGCGCCGTGGGGACCACCGGTGACCGGCGCGCCAAGATTAGTAGAAATACATAATTAGAACAAATGTCAATATTTAAAAATTCTTCATTATTACCATCGTTACCACAATGGTTTGAAGAAATTAATGCAGTATAAAACATAAAAATAGTTTTATTTATACATGTTGTCGATAATATTTCACACATAATTGTATTGCATAATAAAAAATTCATCGTGGCGCCAGGGGCAATCCCTGTAAAACTAGCGTGGCATTCAACGTGTTAAAGTAAATGCTGAAAGTGGCTGCCATTTACTTCCTGATATGCCAATCTTTGATAGAATGCAGAAATAGCTCTACGATTCGTCTGAAAAGGTATCAAATCTATTTCATCCCTTATTCGTTGTATCAATTCTTGGATGCTTTCAGGTTCTGTTTTGTAAACCTTACTCTTCAGGTGTACCCATAGATAATAATCAAGAGGAGTTAGATCTGGTGACCAAGGTGGCCAATCCTCTCCTCCCTCATTTCTGTTCCTTCTTCTTATCTATCGTAATGAAAAAGTCTGTTTTAAAATTTGACGTGGCCCTAAACCAAAATGAGCAGGAGCTTCATCATGCTGAAACCATATTTCTTCGAAATTATTTGGAAAAATATTTCGTATGGCTGGAATTATTTAATTTACAAGTAATCTGTCATACCTTTGAGCGTTCAGATTTTCTTAAAAAAAAAACAGTCCTTTTAAGTAGCCATCTATTATTCCATATCATACATTCATTTTTGTGGGTATTGTGTGTGAGTTTCTCCGCATCCAGTTCGGATTCTCATCTGACCAGAAACGAAAATTTTGATTATTAACTTCTCCCGTTAACGTGAAAGTTGCCTCGTCTGTAAAAACAATTTGATAAGGGAACATGGGTCGGACATCTATTAGTGCCATCATTCTTTCACAGAAACCTATACGACGCTCCACATCTCCGTCTTGCAATTCTTGAACATATTGTAATTTGTATGGATGGAACTTGTTTCTCTTTAAAATTCTCCAAACAGACTTGGGAGCAATATCGTGAGTTTGAGCGGCTCTGTTAATAGTAGAAGTGGGTCCTTCAATAAATGTCTGCAGAACATCAAGTTGTTTTTCTTCGTTAATGGCAGGTCTCCCTGATTTAGGGTGATTGTTTACGCTACCAGTTTCTCTGAAACGTTCTATTATTTTTAAGACAGTGGACTTATTAATTCGACGATTCGGATACGTCTCATTAAATAATTGAGTGACAGCAGCGTACGACCGCTCGTTATCACCCTATCCATGCATCATGAGGATAGTGATTCTTTCACGTTCCGACAATTCGCCAGCTATTTTTAAAACGTTTAATTTTTAATCTGCCTAAGATTTGTGAGAACTGATCTCAAGTAGCCGTGAGAACAACTGATTTTTAGTAGCAATGAGAACAATTGATTTTAAGTAGCAGTGAGAACAACTGATTTTAAGTAGCAGTGAGAACAACTGATTTTAAGTAGCCGTGAGAACAACTGATTTTAAGTAACAGTGAGAACAACTGATTTTAAGTAGCCATGAGAACAACTGATTTTAAGTAGCCGTGAGGATAACTGATTTTAAGTAGCAGTGAGAACAATTAATTTTACGTAGCCGGTTGATCTGCGCAAGCCGGTTGAGTGAGCGCAAGCGACAAGAGTCGAGCGAGCGCGACGAGGACTGAGCGAGCGCGAACGACGAGGAGCGAGCGAGCTTTTTGTTTATAGCTTTTTCCTGATAGCTAGCTCGCTCCTCGTCGTTCGCGCTCGCTTGCTCCTCGTCGCGCGCGCTCGCCTCTTGTCGTTTACGTTGCCCCTCGCCGCGCGCTTGCCTATCGCCACTCGCTGACTCCGCCTGTATCAAATGTCTACGTGCTTACTGCGGCCGCCCTCCGTTCTCTACGCGTTCGCTGGATCGCAGGTTTTAATTAATAACTCGGTAACTATTGCCAATTTGACATTATGGTACATGACTTTTCTTCTCGGCTACATCCAATCTATCTCCAACTTTCGTCTGCATGATAAGCTTTCAAACACCCTGTATAGAGATGAGATAAAAGAAAAAAAAATAAGATGTATAATTCATCATCCTCTTGATGCAGATTATTTTTTTACATCATACATAACTTACCACATCACTAGATAGACTGTTCTAGCCTGAATTTGTAATCTATATGTTTGTGTTCTTCAAGAATGATCATCAGTGATTTTTATACTGCTGCAGAAACTTTTTAAATCTTGTTCAACGTATCTTCAAGTATCTTGTTCAAGTATCTTAATCTATATTTGTTTACGAAAAAATCCCTCACCACATTGGGACTTGAACCTAGGACCTCTGGCTCTTCAGTCAATCGTCTTACACGCTGCGCCACTGCAACTTCATTGACAAAGGTGTTTCGTATGGTCTATATATGTTGCAGATTCAATATATTTATTGCATATTTGTATAATATATGCATAAAGTTTATAATGTCACCTACGATATCGGTATATTGAGCATTTAATGTCGAGATCATAACATATTTGTTATGCTTTAATTATATTGTCACTAGGAGAAGTGAGCAATTACATTACTACCTAGTAACTAATTTTGATTTTTTATCTCATGACTGTGTAATTTTTGTATTTCGTCACTAGCTAGTATATTGCATATAGCTACTCGCAAAAGTGAGCGTTACATGGTAGTACAGATAATCATCCCCTAAAGTTATATTACTTTATAAATATATATCTGATTACTTAGTAGTAACATAGTTATTATGAGAAAATGCTGAAAAGGCAAAAAATGTATATATATATATATTAGGTTGTTGCAGATGAAATGGCCGTTTTTCAAAATTCAAATTTCCCGGCCGAGTAGTTCAGCTCTTTTCATGCAGCTGTCGTTGCATGCGTGATATTTGAAAAGTATATGCCCCACACGTAAATTCGCACGCATAACCTTACTTTTATCACATTGTTCATATCGTTGAAAATCGCTGTCTCTTCGACATGGAAAGTAAGGAAATGCGGATAATGTTCTTGTACGAATACAAACTTGGTCATAGTGCGGCCGAGGTAACGCGAAACATAAACATTGCTTTTGGGGAAGGTTCTGTAAATGATCGAACCATTAGACGTTGGTTTGAAAATTTTCGGTCTGGTGATACAAATCTCGATAATTTGCCTCGCGGCCATGCACCGTCAGTAATTGATGACAATGTTTTGAAAGATGTGGTTGAAGCAGACTCGCGTTTATCAGTTCGAGATATTGCACACAGCATCAACGTTCACTATTCCACTGTTTCCCGACATCTAAAGGCCATGGGGAAAGTGAAAAAGCTTGACAAATGGATACTACATGAACTGACTGAGAGAGACAAGCTTCGCCGTATGGAAATCAGCTCATCTTTGCTTTCCCGACACAATAATGAAGGAATATTGAATCGAATAGTAACGTGTGATGAAAAGTGGGTTCTTTATGACAATCGTCGACGTTCTGCCCAGTGGTTAGATGCTGATCAAGCTCCGAAATACATGCCGAAACCGAGCCTTCATCCACGTAAAGTTATGGTATCTGTATGGTGGTCTGCCAAGGGTATTGTGCATTTTTCGTTTTTGAAAAAGGGTGAAACTATAAATGCTGACAAATATTGCCAAGAAATTGACATTGTAATGGAAAAAACTGCGTATTGAACAGTCGGCGTTATTAAATAGACGCGGTATGTTATTGCTCCATGATAATGCTAGATCGCATATTGCAAAAAAAACTGTAAAAACATTAACAGAATACAAATGCGAAGTTCTCCCTCACCCTCCTTATTCCCCTGACCTTTCTCCAACTGATTACCATTTGTTTAAGCATCTGGATAACTTTTTAAGTGAAAAGGTATTCTAAACAGAAAGCGACGTGAAAAATGCGTTCAACGAATTTCTTGCATCTCGCTCTTCTAATTTCTACGTGAAAGGCATTGATGCGCTTGTATCACGTTGGGGGAAGTGTATTGGGGTGGAGGGAGACTGTTTCGATTGACGAGATGTATATAAAGTGTGTCGAATAAAAATTTAAATTAAAAATTAAAAAATGGCCATTTCATCTGCAACAATCTAATATATATATATTTACTCGTATATATATATAACCATGATCTACATTCCAAATAATCATGTTGACGTATTTATATAGATACTGGACAAGGACTAAATCTTAAATGGTTAGGATAACTTCATTTTCTCTTTAGATCAGTCTCTTTCCAAGAACTTGTGTGGACTGGTACAATACGCTAGAGTGAAACGAAACATAATGATTTTATTTTAATTTAATGCATCAGTGTGCATTAATCCATCAAGGTCTTTGAAGAAAAACAGACTGTTTGTAATCGATATAGACAACACAGCACCGACGTACTCACTACATGTCTTTTGCGTTCTATAATAGCACCATCTGTAAGTTATGCTGACTAGGCAGTATTAGACATACTGTAATGTACGAACATAATCTATCTTTTGCAGCTGCTAACTAATTTTAAACTGCTGATAGCTACGTGGTAACTAGATTATGTTCTTTTAGAAAATCAGCGCCATCTATTATCGTATTTTCTATGTGATTACTGGACACCAAGTGGATCGCAACATCTGATTATAAATATTCAATCAAAAACGAGCTAATACTAGGCTAGAAAACTGTACCTAGCCAATACTTTCTAGTTACTATATTCTGAATCAGACGGACTTGATGAGATTCTAATCGGGGAGAGACAATGTCTGAAAGTGATAACTTTTGCAAATGAAATATTAAAAATAGATAAAAAAGAAAAACGCGTGAGTGTGTATGAAACTATCGGCGAATTCAATCCTCATTAGCAAATATTGCATTTTATTCTCAGTTTTCAGGTACGTGCTATAGGTTATGCTATATGTTATGCAATTACAGTTTGTACATAGTGTGTTATAAACATTATCTTAAAAGACGAACATTTTATGTTTTGACTTTTGTGATTATAATATTAATATTAAAAATGTATATATTCCCAGACAGCACCGAACATCCAATGGATGTACGTTTCACGTCCAATTTATGTCCGTATCTTCGACTTACGTCCGTGGACATAATTGGACGTAACAAGGATGTCCTTATTGGACATCGGACCTGTAGGACGTCCGATGTACGTCCATCGGACGTCCTATGTCCGAAGTTGTGACAAACATACGTCCTATAGACGTCTTTTGTATAAAAAATGGATATATAACGGACGTCCAATGGATATCCGTGTACTGCCTGGGTTATCACAACTCATATATTCCATGTATTTGTTTATATATGTTTACATGTGAATTAGATTATATGTATGCGACAAAAAAGTTGAGAATGTTCGCAATCTTTTTATGATATATTTCTTTACAAAAAATATCACACAATTTTACAACTTTTATTTCCTATAGATGAAGGAGATGATTTAATACACGATATAGGTGATTTCCACGGTACTATTACGGGAAATATATTACAAAAAAGAAGAAATACATTAGGTAATTCTTTAACCAGCGACAGAATTGAATATGCAAAGTATTATGACGTTAATACTGATCGTTCTGAAAGTGATAATGAATATGATATTCATAGTGATAATGAATATTACTTAGATGATACAAATGTATGCGATGTTAATAAGTCATGCATTGATTACGATGAAATAGAGGAATTAAGGAAATGAATCGTAACGTATAATATTCCACTAACACCCTTAGGAAAAATTACTTTAAATTTTCAAATTAACTTAAAAGTACTTATAGTTAACTGTAAATAATTTATAATTTTTACTAATTTAACTATAAGTAACTTTAGGTAACTATAAGTAACTTTAACCGTTTGAGTCCCAAGCAGCGCGATCGCGCTGTTCAGATTTTATGTCGAGAAAACCCAGTACATTTCGATCATTGTGGACAACTGACGGTGCGTTACCGATTGTCGAAGTCGCGCGCTCAGATTTACTGAAGCAAGTATATCACACCGATCCTTTTAATGTAAATAGTACATTTTATAATAGGTAGAATAATACTATAATAATGCAATAATACATTACAAAATAAAAATTTTTATTTCATTGTTATCTTCTCAATAATTTTTATCGAACAAAACTTGAAATATTTATAAATTTACAGTACGCATATGTAATAATACAGATGTATTTTATAAAATAACGAATTACAAATTAACAATATTTTTGTGTTATGAACAAATAATTTAAATGGAGAGTAACAATTATAATTTGTAACATCGGTGTTTATTAAAACATGTTGGATGGATTCCTTTTGCTTCGTTGCTCCGTTGCTTCGTCTAATCATTTTGAAACACACAATTATTAACAATGAGAAACACTTACGCAAGAATACGTCCGATCGCTTTGCAAACTACAATAAATGTGACAGAGCGATGAGAAAAAGACGAGAATCGCGTTACCTAACAAATACAAGAAGCGGTATCGGTCCGATTGGGATTCATCGATGTAAAATAAACAAAGCGCTATCGCGCTGCTTGGGTCCTTTCATACACATTTATAGAAAGCGCGGTTGCGCTGTTTGGGATTCTTCGACAGTGTTTTTTCAATACCCCCTGGGACTCAAACGGTTAAGTTAATTTGAACATCTTAAAGTAATTTTTCCTAAGGACATATCTCGATAAACTGATAGCAATATTACGAAAACGACTTTTACTGCAACTTCCCAAGAATGCTGTTACTTTATTAAATACAACAAAAGCCTCATATAATATAAAACCAATGCAAAGTATAGGAAATTATGTCGATGAATATACACTCAAACGCAAAAAACCCGGTACACTAAAAATTTGGGAAAAAATTACAAAATTTCAAATGATCATAACTTGGTAAATAATGAAGATACAAATATGCGCAGAAATGCAAAATGAAGCTTGAAACGTCCTCTTTAAGAATATCTGAATGGCAATTATGCTCGGCCATTTTTTTCAAAATGGCGGATGATAAAGTGAGAGGATGCAAAATTGATAATCAAAGGTCCGTGTTTGCGATGGTGCATGGTGTGCATCAGGTATCGCAGCGTAATGGGACCAAATGCACATGAAAGTATAGAGTGTTATCTTTAAAATGCTACTTTACCGAACTCGATGTGATCATTTTTCACTGAATTGTTCCAAATTTTGCTAAAAATGCGGTTTTCTTGTTAAATTTGCATAATTCAGTGAATAAGTATCGCATCAAGCTCTGTAACGAAGTATTTTAAAGAAAACATTCTATACTTTTAGGTACTTTTCGTCCCATTGAGCTGCGACACTTACTTTGCTCCATGCGCCGTCGCACGCTCGAACCTTTTTTTAGCAACTTTTCATGTTCTCCTTTTTATCACCCGCCATTTTGAAAAAATATCGTTGCGCACAATTTCGATAAATCTTTCGAAAAGTACGGTTTCAAAGCTTTCAAACCGTTTTTGAAATTTGCTGCTAGGATATTTAGGTGTCGAGATATTCAATTTCGAATTTGCAACAAATGTCGATTCAGCGAGGCTTAAGGGGCTAAGAGGCTCTGCGGTTCGTTTGGCTCTTTCATAATTTCAAAAACCGCGTTCATTATTCTCTATACAATAATTTACACAATTTTGCGAATTGGAAATTTAATTTTTATCAAAAGTTATCATTCTTTACCCTTCAGTTACGCATGATCACTGTGGTATACACTTTAGTTCGCGAAGCTGTCCCTAGCTCTCTACCTTCTCCGTACGATTGGCCATTATGGTACACAGTTTGAATATGCTGTTCAGGATCGCGCCTGAGTTCGCGGTGACCCGGCGCGCGGGATGTCGAGTCGCTGGACGCCACCTGAACGTCGAAATTCTCTGGCGCTCCTAGTCCACGGAGCCACCGCGACGCGGCGATCTGGGTTGTCGCGAGCCCCTCGGCTCGCACGCGAGTTCGAGCTGCCCAGAGCATATAAGAGTGCCCGCGGAGACAATCAGAGATTGCCTTCGTACAGCTTTTGGCCTTCGTACGGTCCACCGCCGATAGTGGCACTATCTTTTGTACGCTGGACTTCGCGAGTTTGTCAGTACGCCGGTTACGTTCTGGCTGCTCAAGTTATTGCTTTAATTGAAGATGGCAGAAGTCGAAGGTACGTTGCTCAGGCACTTGATTTGTCAGTGTCAACTGTGCAACGTGCTTATGCCAGGTACTTACAAACCAATTCTTTCCATAGAAGGCCTGGTTCGGGACGTCCTCGATGTACCAATCACAATGATGACCGATTTATTGTTTCAAATTCGTTAAAAGACAGACATCGAACATCTGTTCAAATTAGAAACAATTTAAGGGATGTCCGCAACATTAATGTATCCGTTAACACCGTTCGGAGAAGGTTAAAGGAATAAAATCTGCTTTCGCGCAGGCCAGCAGCTGTACCTTTGCTTAAATGTCACCATCACGTAGCTCGACTCAATTTTGCAGTTGAGTATAGAGACTGGACTTACGCAGACTGGAGCAAAGTACTCTTTAGCGATGAATCTCGTTTTTGTGTCTATTCTCCAGATGGACGAGAACGAGTTTATCGTCGCGGTGTAGAACGATTTGCAGACTGTACGGTAAGTGAGAGGCATAGCTACAATGGAGTGTACTCTGTAATGATTTGGGCAGGAATTTCAGCTAATGCTCATACAGATCTGCACTTTTTTGACAAGAATATGAACGCAGTTGTATACGTGGAAGACATACTCATTCCGTATGTTGTTCCGTACGCACCCTTCATCGGAGAGAACTTCATGTTTATGCAAGACAATGCTCGACCACACACTGCGAGAAGAGTGCTTGATTTCTTTGATGAAGTTGGCATAAATCGATTCGATTGGCCAGCAAATAGTCCAGATTTAAATCCAATCGAACACTTACGGGACAACCTCGGCAGGAAAGTACAAAATCACGTACCTGCTCCTCAGTCACTGCGAGAACTGCAAATAATTCTCGAAAACGAATGGAATACAATTATGCAGGATGAAATTAAAAGACTAATAAGGAGTATGCCTGATCGTATGAATGAGGTAATACGCGCACGAGGCAGCCATACCCACTATTAATACACACACACCACACACACAGCAGAGAAGGTTTGGAGTCATTAATTACTGCAGGAGGGACGAACTGCGGGGTCCTTATCTCTGCTGTAACACCACACACACGCACACACACACACACACACACATACACACACACACGCGCGCGCGCGCGCGCGCACACACACACACACACACACACACACACACACACACATACACACACACCACAAGGAGGGTGTGAAATCTTGAAATACTGTGGAGCTGACGAACCACGGGGTCTTTATCTTTGTGGTACACAAACACACACACACACACTACATACAATGGGACTTTTCCTACCAGTAAAACTCCATGCGGTTTATATTGGGAAGATTTACAACCATAATTTGAGCTAATGACAGCGGTATCTTAAAACGCAATTTATCTTTATTACGTAATATCGATTACGCAAAATGAAGAACCTAAATTGAATTTTACTTTGATTTCCCTGGCTTTCAAAATAATAAATGCAAATCATTGAATATATTGTGCAGGTTATGTAAATTATTATATACAGAAACATGAACACAGCTATTGAAATTATGAAAGAGCCAAACGAACCGCAGAGCCTCTTAGCCCCTTAAGCCTCGCTGAATCGACATTTGTTGCAAATTCGAAATTGAATATCTCGACACCTAAATATCCTAGCAGCAAATTTCAAAAACGGTTTGAAAGCTTTGAAACCGTACTTTTCGAAAGATTTATCGAAATTGTGCGCAACGATATTTTTTCAAAATGGCGGGTGATAAAAAGGAGAACATGAAAAGTTGCTAAAAAAAGGTTCGAGCGTGCGACGGCGCATGGAGCAAAGTAAGTGTCGCAGCTCAATGGGACGAAAAGTACCTAAAAGTATAGAATGTTTTCTTTAAAATACTTCGTTACAGAGCTTGATGCGATACTTATTCACTGAATTATGCAAATTTAACAAGAAAACCGCATTTTTAGCAAAATTTGGAACAATTCAGTGAAAAATGATCACATCGAGCTCGGTAAAGTAGCATTTTAAAGATAACACTCTATACTTTCATGTGCATTTGGTCCCATTACGCTGCGATACCTGATGCACACCATGCACCATCGCAAACACGGACCTTTGATTATCAATTTTGCATCCTCTCACTTTATCATCCGCCATTTTGAAAAAAATGGCCGAGCATAATTGCCATTCAGATATTCTTAAAGAGGACGTTTCAAGCTTCATTTTGCATTTCTGCGCATATTTGTATCTTCATTATTTACCAAGTTATGATCATTTGAAATTTTGTAATTTTTTCCCAAATTTTTAGTGTACCGGGTTTTTTGCGTTTGAGTGTATGTACTTAGGACTTCAGAATAGTTTCAATCAATGCGTAGATCCAAATGTACATAAAGATAATAACATTCCTGCAAATAAATGTTGATGGGGCATCTCCATGTAATTCAAGTACAAAGCAATTATGGCCCATAATTGTAAAGTCATTTTTGACCTAGACATATATTCGCCGTTTCCTGTAGCACTATATTACGGAGATACAAAACCGAGCAATTTTAAACTGCTGATAGCATGGTAACTAGATTAAGTTCTTTTAGAAAAGCAGCGCCATCTATTATCGTATTTTCTATGTGATTACTGGACACCAAGTGGGTCGCAACATCTGATTATAAATATTCAATCAGAAACGAGCTAGTACTAGGCTAGAAAACTGTACCTAGCCAATACTTTCTAGTTACTATGTTCATAATATATAATGGAGATATATTCATATGGTGTTTTTGTTGTATTTGTTCTCTAAACGACTGGTTTGACCGTTGATTACAATCAGCATCAGGATATACGAGGGTGGTCCGATAAGTACTTAGCCTACAAAAGAAAAACGAAAATTTTGGAAAAGTGGCGATTTATTTCTCAACATAGTCTCCTTTTAGCTCGATACACTTGACCCAGCGATGCTCCAACTTCTTTAACCCGTCTGAAAAATACGTTTTCTCGAGGTCTGCAAAGTAGGCCTCCATGGCGGCGATGACCTCCTCATTCGACTCAAATTTCTGCCCGGCGAGTGACTTTTTCAAGTTTGGAAACAAAAAGAAGTCGCACGGGGCCAAATCTGGAGAATACGGTGGATGGGGCAGCAGTTCGTAGCCCAATTCGACCAATTTGACCGTGGCGAGGGCGGAGGTGTGAGCCGGTGCGTTGTCATGGTGGAAGAGCACTTTTTTCTTCGCCAAATGGGGCCGTTTTTTTGCAATTCGGCGTCGAATCGGCCTATTAGTTTGGCATAATACAGCCCTGTGACCGTTTTGCCCTTCTCCAGGTAGTCGATGTAGATCACACCTTGTGAATCCCAGAAAACGGTGGCCATCACCTTTCCGGCTGATAGGACAGTCTTCGCCTTCTTCGGAGCACGTTCGCCGGGTGAAGTCCACTGTTTCGACTGTTCCTTGGTCTCTGGTGTGTACCAGTGGATCCATGTTTCGTCGACGGTCACGAAACGACGCAGAAACTCCTTCGGATTGCGCTTAAACAACGTCAAACACTGCTCTGAAGAGATCTCACGGTTGCGCTTGTTGTCCGGAGTGAGCAAACGCGGCACCCATCGCGCCGACAGCTTTCTCATGCCCAAAATTTCATGCAGGATATGACCCACGCGGTCTTTATGAGATGCCTACTGTCTCAGCTATCTCGCGCACCTTCAATCGGCGGTCTGCCAATACGAGATCGTGGATTTTTGTCATGTTATCCTCCGTGGTAGCCGTTTTCGGGGCACCTGGGCGTGTCTCATCAAAAACCGACGTGCGACCACGTTGAAACTCGTTAAACCAATTTTCGAGGGTCGCCATCGAAGGAGAAGAGTCACCGTACACAGCATCCAAGCGCTTTTTGATTTCGCTGCGCGATTTCCCTTCCAAAAACAAGAATCGAATCACCGACCGATATTGCTCTTTTTCCATTTTTCTAAAATCCGCGAACACGCCCGCTTCCACACGCGGTCAAAACAAAACTACGAGTCCGACTCGGTTGAAATTTCGACAGTAGCCGTCTACGAGAATGTACTACACGATAATAAATTTCTCTTGCGATAGTGGCACCATCGGGCGGTGAGGCTAAGTACTTATCGGACCGCCCTCGTATAACACGCTGATTTTTGAATCCTATACGCTTTCCATATACTTCATATCGTTCACAAGCTACATATCCTCCATGTACTTTAATTTGTTTCAAAAAGTTTCTTGCCGGGATATCACAAATAATATGCTTTAATTGCATAGAATATTTCTTGTCACATATAAATGCACTATTTTTGTGTAATATATTTATTTCTGTAATAAAGTCATTCATGTATTCATCCACATTGCAATGCGCTCGTCTTGAATTGTGTCCACTAATTTGCAACTGTCCTTGACTTCAGGCTTCGCTTCCAAATAACGAAGTTTTCCTCAATCCAATTGTCTTACTGACGCGGCTTGGCTCGTTAATAGTCTGTCTTCATTCCTTAGCGGATCTTTGGGTGTGTCAATTTCTTCCTTATAGTATGTGTTCGGTCTTGCTACCAGTTATAACTT
This sequence comes from Harpegnathos saltator, assembly GCF_003227715.2. Taxonomy (NCBI): domain Eukaryota; kingdom Metazoa; phylum Arthropoda; class Insecta; order Hymenoptera; family Formicidae; genus Harpegnathos; species Harpegnathos saltator. Next base: position 284,901 of record NW_020230070.1, on the reverse strand, counting down.
TACCGCTGCCACCAGTTGTTACGGTTGTCACAACTATGTATTGCTGCGCGACTGTAGTTGAGGAAGGAACCGCTAAATAATACTTAGACTTCGACTGTTGCTGTGGTTTATTCGTGTTTCTAAATCAAGTGTACGTTGCCGCTCGTATGCACAGACGTGGATAGCTTGAGGATCGGCTTGGAACTGACTGAGAGCTAGCGTGAAACTGAGGACTGCAGGACTGGGAGGGTTTTTATAAAGTGTAGGACAAAGACAATAATTTGGGGAGGGTAAAGATAAAATTCGTGCGAGGTTAGTCATGGTAGATAACAGCTTGGTAGGAATTTAGGAGCAATCTAACAATATCGTTTGTTTAGGATTATGTAAGATAGGTTTGGAGGAACATGCGTCATCGTCGCCGTAGCGATAGTTTGTATAAGATAATACAATATAAATATAAAAATATACGTTGCAGAGAGATAATAGATGGCTCTGCTAAAAGCAGAGCCATCTATTATCGTATTTTCTATGTGATTACTAGACGCCAACTGGAGCGCAACATCTGATTATAAATTTCAATACTCAATCTCAATACTCAATCAGTAACGAGCTAGTACTAGGCTAGAAAACTGTAACTAGATAATACTTCCTAGTTACTATTTTCTGAATCAGACGGACTTGGTGAAATTCTAGTCGGATAATACGTCTCCCGTTATATAGGATTCGTAAATATCGCACAAAGAGTTTATCGGGTACGCCTTGCGCTACATTATCTAGGTTTGTCGGACATAAGTTTACGTTTGACATGGTGAAAGAGTAAAACCTTTTTTCTCCAACTTCCTGGGGATTCGCATTGCAATCAGTATTGGGATAATACGCCATATGTCCCTGCATAATTTTCGACAAGTTGTATGAATTCTTCGCTCGGTCTGTATACAGGGTGAAGGAAAAACCACGGGATCCCTGAAAATTCCGAAAAATACACACTTTATAAAAACATGTTTCAGACAAAAGTTGTAGCGTTGAAAAAGATCTATTTGCCAATCTTAACAATTTGACCTTGAGTGGCGTCATCAAGGTCAGGACAAGGTCACCTCGGATTTTTTAAATGGAACTCCCAATTTTTTATTACACATTCTTGTAGCCTTTCTTCAGACCTTTTCAAAGCACTATAGTTTTATCAAATTTGAATAAGCTATTCCGAAGTTATCGAGTTTATTGAAGTAAGATATCTAGCCAACTAAGGCAAGATCGGAGGATGTTCCAGCCAACTAAGGCAAGGTCGTAGGATGATCCGGCCAACTAAGGCAATATCGGATGATAATCCGGCCAGCTATAGCAAGATCGGAGGATGATCCAGCCAACTAAGGCAAGATCGGAGAATGATCCGGCCAACTAAGGCAAGATCGGAGCATGATCCAGCCAACTAAGGCAAGATCGGAGGATGATCCAGCCAACTAAGGCAAGATCGGAGGATGATCCGGCCAACTAAGGCAAGATCGTAGGATGATCCGGCCAACTAAGGCAAGGTCGGGAGTTGTCCGGCCAAGGACAACTCCACTAAGGCATACTGGAAAGCTTTAAAGTAATTGTTCAAAATGTCCGCCATCAACAGTTTGACAATAAGCTAATTCATCGTAAAAAGATGAAACGGCTTTTTGGATGTAATCAGCAGGGATGAGAGCAGCTTCATCAAGAATTCGATCTCGTAAGTTATCCAAATCTTGTGGTTTCGTTTTGTAAACTCTATCTTTTAAATGGCCCCACAGGAAGTAATCGTTAGGTGATAAATCGGGTGATCGAGGAGGCCATTCTATAGGTCCTCTTCTACCTATCCATCGATGGGGAAACACTGTGTCCAGATAATTACGGACGTCACTTCCGTAATGGGGGGGGCACCATCTTGTTGGAACTATGTATGCTCGAAGTTGTCATCCATGATTGTTTGTATCGCTGGAACTATTTCGTTTCTTAGCATATTCTCATATTTTATCGCTGTTAGATTTCCGTCAATAAAGAGTGGACTTATGAGAACATTATTCAAAATGCCTACCCAAACATTCATTTTTTGTGGATATTGCGTGTGTGTTTCTTCAATCCAGTGAGGATTTGTATCTGACCAAAATCTACAATTGTGTCGATTAACGTGGCCATTTAACTAAAATGTTGCCTCATCTGAAAACTACTACATTTGATAGATAGTTAGGATCTTCGGCTATTTTTTCCATCATTAAATCAAAATTCAATGCGCCTATCAAAATCATCTTCGTTTAGCTAGCAAGATGGATCTTATAAGGATGAAATTTATTCATATTCAATATATTAAGCACAAACATTTGATCTATTTCATGTTGCTGTCCTACTTTGCGGGTCGAATCATGCGGATTTTCGATAAAGGATTGTAGAACATCTAATGATTTTTCTACACTTGTTACTGATACTGGCCTACCTGGTATTGCACGATTTTTCACACTTCCAGTTTCCTGAAAATGCCTTATCGTTCTTTCAACGGTAGAATTTGAAATGGCATTACCCTGATTTCGAAAAGTTTCATTAAAAAGCCTTACATCATTGTACGACCTTTGCCGATCATCCCATCCTCTCATCATCAAAAGAGATATGCGTTCTCGTTCTGAAAGGCTTGCCATATTGACAAGCAGAAGTGGTAAGATTCAGTCTAATCGACTAAATTAATATTTGGGTCAATTCAAAGTTATTCTAAAGACAGTGCTGAAGAATAATAATGAGCACGGAATGAAGTGTGTTACGTCCTGGAGGAGGAGCGCAACTTGGCGCTTGCTTTCGCAAGCTCCGACGTACTCGCAAGTCAGCGGTACAGATCAAGGATCGGAGCGATCCCTTTATCTGACGCGGACGTACGCCGGTGGTTCTTGATTTAGGTCAAGGAACTGAATCCTTTTACCTGGGATAGGACCGTGAGCGACGGTTGAAGGAAGGGAGAATTTTTGTTGAGAATAATTAGTCGGAAATCGTAATTGGATTGCAATTACAAATAATTTGTTTTATTGATGATTAAGCGGAAGTTTATGAAGAAATAAAATTTGTACGATTTATTTATGTATACATATGTGTTGTGTAATTACATGGGTATGATGATGTGGTGGGTTCTGGCGAGAATTCTTAATTAGTCCGAGGGATATTCGGATAAGGAAAGATCTTGTGTCGGGGTGGTTGGCGGTGAGGGAGAAGATCGTCGCGAGGACGCCTCTGAGGGAGAAGGAGAATAAATGGGGATGAGCCCGCGAAGTAACGCCGCGTGGAAACCACGTGTGCCCCCTCGTAACGGTGAGGTCGACGGGCAAGGTGTGGGGGATGGACTTCTAAGGAATGGAGAGGTTGTCGGAGATCGGTTCTCAGTGGGACTCAAGGATGTAGGAGAGTAAGATATGGGAGGGGTTTCGGGAGGAGAATCTGGAAGGAACAATAAGCTCGGGCTTTTTGGTTCGTTAGGGCGGACAATATAATCCGGACGATCTTGTAATGAAAAATTTATAAAAGCTATTTCTAAATCCTCGCGGTTTTCGTACTCTCCTGCAGTAGTCAGGTCCGTTTGGATTAGATAATTTTGAGCCACTGCAATTGTATTTTACAGTTAAGGAGGAATGACAAGGGGAATAGAAAAGGAGGTGAAACAAAATCAAAAGAAAAGAGATCACTCAGATGAAAGAAAATATAAATGACTTACTGCTGGACTCTTCTGATCTTAGTAGACAATGAAAGGTGTGGTTGCTGCGTCTCTGTGTGGATAGATGCGTCAAGTTCTGCGCCAAGGACAGGCAGCTGGTTTTGGCAGGATCGCTCTCAATGACCCAAGAAGGCACAAGATCGTTGCACCGAATAATTAACAAGTGAAGAATACTGGTTGGTCTAAGCCACAAGTTGGCTTGATTGTTAAGAAAACCCTGAAGGGGTGCTGGAGAGAAGTGTCTGTCCTGGGTGCTGGATCGGCGAGAAGTGTCTGAGGCTTTTGACTTTTCTCAAAAAGTCAGCTCGGTTGAGAGAGTGGGGTTTTGGGGGAAATGTTCCAGATGATTATTTTATAGGAGATAAGATGCATGTGGCAATAAGAGGATTTCGAAAGACTTTTGTAAATAAAAAAATATCGTGGCAGCTATCTTAAGAAGTAAATATCGATATTTATAAGAACGATGTCGTGATGCTGGTATCAGAGACTAAGTTCGTGGGAAACCAAATAGGGATTAGGTTAAGATTATTAGTATTTTCGGGGTATCAAAATTTCCAGAAATTGTTCGTGTGATAACTTGTGAGATAGGTCGTGTGGTAACACGCCTGAGCGCATTTAGACGTGTAATCAGTAAAAATAAATTCGATTTCTCTTATTTATATAAGAGTTTTGAGGTTCGCTGAGTCAGCATGACGTAACAAGTGCAATTAAGTCAGCTTACAACTAGCTTCAAACTGTTTCTTGATAATTTTCAAAAAAATAGAAGAATTTCAGTCGAGTTTGCAATTCACTAAACTGTAATGAGTATTAAATGAGTAAATGGAAGAAATGAACATCGAACAGCAGAATAGTTCAAATAAATAAATAACTGAAATAAATCAATCGATGAAATTAAGACAAGCCAATAGGAGCCAACACCTGGAAGTTAGTCGCGCAATTATTTTTACGAGTTGGCTGGATCATTCCCCGATCTTGTCTTAGTTGACTCGATCACACCAACCTTGCCTTAATTGGCCGGATCATCCTCTGATCTTGCCTTAGTTGGCCGAATCATCCTACGACCTTGCCTTAGTTGATCATCCTCCGATTTTGCCTTAGTTGGCTAGATACCTTACTTTAAAAAACTCGATAACTTCGGAACAGCTTATTCAAATTGGATAAAACCATAGTGCTTTGAAAAGTTCTGAAGAAGGGCTATAAGAATATGCAATAAAAATTGGGGGTTCCATTTAAAAAATCCGAGGTGACCTTGATGACGTCACCCAAGGCCAAATTGTTAATATCGGTAAATAGATCTTTTTCAACGCTACAACTTTTGTCTGAAATATTTTTTTATAAAGTGTATATTTTTCGAAATTTTCAGGGTCCCGGGGTTTTTCCTTCAACCTGTATATCAAAGCCGAGCATACGAGCCACTTTGTCGGAAAACTTCACAACATTAAGGCTATTGCATTCTTTAATATCGCATATGCAGTACATCGTTACTTTACCACCATGATAAAAATCCTGGCGCCAAGCAATGTGTTTTGAGCAATGAGCTAGCATTATTTAAATCCTGTAACAGTTTGCTCATCATGGTGTGAACAACTAGAGTTATGTGGGTAACTCCGACTATGGATAAATGATCATCATTTTTGAATGAAGACTTTGTTGACGCTTTTAGTATTAATATTTTCATGTGGCAACGAAATAAATATTAGTTCTGTATCTTCCTCGGGACAAACGTATAAAAAACTAAAGGAACTGAATTTCGGTAAGTGCAACTTCCCATAAGCCAGACAGCTTCATTTCTTGAGGCAATTCCGTGATAAATTAAGTACTTTCTGGATAGTGCCACATACTACTATTGCTCGGTAGAATCATGAGAAACCAGTCTTCCTCCATTATGGTTTGGAAACAACTTTAGGTTGAAGCAAGTATCCAGGAATTGAATTTAGAGGGGTAACCTCGCCAGCTGACGAACAATTCTTTATTGGCTCCTCGTCCTCTGTGTCGTATCACCTTGTCCACGATAAACTCTTCTTCTTGTAAGTTTTTGTTTACGCGGGTTAGTTCTTATATGTAGAATATTCTATTAATCACGTCACCCGACAGATCACACAATTCATATACATGAATATTTCGCCATTCGAGAATGCAATGAATCCGAAATATTTTCTCCGTCCATTTCCTTTCTCTGCCTCATATCTTTTCTCAGACTCCTTTCGCTCTACTGATTCGCTCTAGTGTACCCACTTTGTATTTAGTTCCTCGACTACGATTTCTTCGATCGAGTTTATCGAGACAGTGGTATCGTTGCTGCATATATTCACGAGTGAAACGCGCGTTTTCCAACGTGACGATTGCCGGTTCCATTTTAATGATGGTCGAGTGTGATTGTAAGCGTGCACGATGCCTTGCAAAATATCTATACAGTGACGTGTATTTTTGTGCGTAAAATAGCGCCATAAGTGTTTTTTGAGTGTTCTATTGAAGCTCGACCATTGTTGCTTTAACATCAAGATTTCGTGCGGAAACATATGTCCTTCTCCTTCAGAAAATTTTGAAACACTTGATCGATGAATTTCTTATCCCTGTCACTCTGCAACCACACTGCTCTCTGCTTATTGAGAGCACACAGCGAAAAGTCTCCGTAACGCTGACCGAAGACTTGCCCCGTATAGATTCCACCCAGAAAAATTTGCTAAACACATCGATGATTATCAACAAGTAACAATAGCCATCGATGTCATTTCGGAGATTAGTCAGTTCGACCAAATCGACCTCCCACAGTTTATTGATATTCGTGACGTTGTAATGCAAATATGGAAAGGAGGAGGGTCCTTAAGGCCTGTTTTCCGTACCCTTCAAAATTGGAACAAAATGGCTGGAATCTCTTCTTTATACCCTTGGAAGTAATATTAGTCAATTCCAACCTAAACGGAAGTATCAGGTGTAGTAAAAAGAAATCCATTATTTTCGCATGAAATTGAAGGCTTTAATTACCATAGTTAGAATGATCCGATTTAGGTCAAATATGCGCCGTTTTGCTCGATAACTTGTTGCCATTTTGAAGGTAATTTCATTATGCCTCTCTCATAGAAGCCCTCGTCCCTATTGGCAAAAATTGAGACAGTCGATTTTCACAATCCTCTCTTGAAGCGAATTTTTCACCAGCAAAATTGTTCGCCATGGACAGGAACAGATGGTAATCACTTGGTGCCAGGTCCAGACTATAAGGTGAATGCATAAGAACCTCCCAACCAAGCTCCCGGAGCTTCTGGCGAGTCACTATCGATGTGTGTGGCCTGGTGTTGTCCTGATGGAATACAATTCCTCTCCTATTGGCCAAAGCTGGCCGCTTCTGGGCGATTGCTTCCTTCAGACGGTCCAATTGTTGACAGTACAGTTCCGAGTTAAGAGTTTTGCCGTAGGGGAGCAGCTCATAGTAGATAATTCCCTGCCAATCCCACCAAACACACAGCAAAACCTTCCTGGCCGTCAATCCTGACTTGGCCACCGTTTCCGCCGGCTCACCGCAATTCGACTACGACCGTTTTCGCTTGACGTTGTCGTAAGTGATCCACTTTTCATCAAAAAAAGCGCCAGAAAACCAAAAATTTCTGTCTTATAAAAAAAAAGTCAATGGATAATAACATGCGTCTGTCTGAGACTTCGCCAAAATACCGACAGTTGCCCAAGTAAGAAATTTGAAACAAGCTTCTTGATATTTGTTTCATTAAAAGGATTGACAATTGCACTTTCACAATTGTTACAGTTCATTTATTATCAGGCAATACAGGATCTCGTCTTCACTGGTTGGATCATGCTCGGATCTTGCCTTGACTGGCTGGATCATGCTCGGATTTTGTATTGACTGGCTGGATCATGCTCGGATCTTGCCTTGACTGGTTGGATCATGTAAGATAAGACTGTCGGAAAATGAATGTTTTACGAAATATTTTGTATTATATCAAAATTTTGTAAATTTGGAGCTTTATAACTCGAAAAGTACTTCACCAAAAAACATTTGATTATAGTGTTTTTGGAAGCTCTCGGGGTCAGCTACAAGAGTATCTAATAAAAAATAGGGGGTGCCATCTAAAAAAATTGAGGTAACCTTCACGTGACCTTCAAATGACTCTTCAAGGTCAAATCAATGATACTCTCTTATGGCCCCCTCAAAACCATACAAAACGTGTCTGAACCATTTTTTTTTTAAATAAAAAATAAGAGAGATATTGGGGATGGACACTTAAAATGGGACACCCTGTATAGAACCCCCTATTTTTACATATCTTGTAGCTTATCTCGAGAGCTTTTCAAAACACTATCGTAGATCACGTAGAAACACTTATTACAAATACTTCTGAAAGAAATGACTGACATATTTTCTGCCGCAAGGCTAAGTACGAAGTTTTGAAAAGAACTGTTTTAAGAACTGAATGCAAACTACGATCCCTTAAACTTTTAATTCAATATACCAAGTTCTGCTTATGTCCATGGCCTTATATCAGACGCGATCTCACATCTTAATGTCAGAGATACACAAAATGCGTGTATGCACGTACACAGGGACCTGGTTACGATAAAAATAAAATTATTTCTTGTCAGAGCTGCTTCTCGAGATTTTCTTATAACGCAAAAAGATATCTTGTTATTTTTTAGTTTTTCTTCTTTATTTTTTCTCCTCAATTTTTAATCTTGCATAATTATTCAGATTTGTTCTACAGTGAATTGCAATTTATAATTAGGCGTTTCCAATATGGCAGTAAATATTAATATTCTTGCAAACGAAACAATAACTATTCCTTTTAGTATACCATCTATAACACATAAATGCATTATTTGCAAAGCTAAATCGCCGCTTGTTGTTGTACCTTCCCTGACTAAACTTCGGATTTTTGTTAAGCGTGGATTGATAATTGATAAAAACTGACAGGCAAGGGGACATACGTAAATCCAACACCCCACTTTACGTGGCTTTTTAAAGGAAGATTACGATTTTACTGTTACGTGTGGAGAATCAACAAAAATAAATAATATGATTTCAATCTCGGATCTCCTTAAGTAACGTTTCTACAAATCTATCTGTAAGAAGCCTCATAACTTGCAAAGTAATGAAAAATGACTTAGTTATAAGTGTTTTGGAAAGCTCTCGAGACAAGCTACAAGATATGTAAAATTAGGGGGTTCTATATAAAATATTGAAATCGACATTCACGTAACCTTCAAATGGCTATCCAAGGTCAAACCAATGACACCATCTTATGTCCCCCTTGAAACCATCCAACTTTTATCTGAAATATTTTTCTCAGGAACGCTTAGTTTTCCAAAGAAATGCTTGATACGGGCGCGCTGATGCACCGTGTATACTTGAAGTATACACTCTAAATACCGTTTAGGCTGGAATGGACTAAATATTACTTCCAAGGGTATAAAGAAGTGATTCCAGCCATTTTGGTCCAATTTTGAAGAGCGCCAAAAACAGGCCTTAGGGACCCTCCTCCTTTATGCCGTATCAATCAATGAAGTGTGTACAATCGGAGGCAGGTATAGTGTCCCTCAGCGGCGTCGTATACGTCTGTAAAACAATCGAAAGCGATGACAGGCATATACGCAGAGTGTGTTATACAGCGCGAGAGAAGCGAAGAAAGAACGAAGGAGAAATGGTGGAAGGTGTTTCGATGTTGCATCGATCGTACAATCGCACGATCGAGAGAGAAAGCATTACCAGACGTAGTACGGTTAGTGGTGTCCCCAATAGCTGCCTCACTCACCCCCCCGTGGGCGCCACCTTGACGTGGTGGGGGGGGCTCGTGTGCCTTGGTGATGTGCAGGGCTGTGCCGGCGGGGATCTCGACCCCTGGCAAGTTCTACCATGCCGGAGAGATCTGTACTGAGAGGCCAGACTAAGAGCGTCCTTATTCACTCTCAGAGGGGCAGCTGCCTCCGAGTTTCATACAGGGACCGGAGGACGTACTCGTACGATCCAAAGGACCCTACAGCGCGGGCAGGCGTACCCTCGTGAGCCGGGTGAAGGCAACCGTTCTAGGGGAAGGAAAACCCTGATTGCAAACCCGTACTTGTCAGGACGTAGAACCTGACATAATTGCGAGGGGCCAGGATGCTTTGGCATCCTGATACAGGGGGCTCAGACATCCCCGGCAGACCCTAGCCTACCACACCGTAACCCTAGGTCATGTCTCTGGGGCCGGGGGTCTTGCCTTAATTGGCCGGACCGCGAGGCGGGTCCTCTATAAAACACCACGTAATCCTACGGTTGAGGCATGCCACGCTTATGGGATGAATAGCAGATGCGTGACCTGTCGCTAGTGATTCCTCACCCTGGACACCTGGCGAACCCAGGGGACACGCTAGCCTTACCCCGGGTAATGCGGGGGCTCTACCCGGGGTCCACGCCCACTTCCTGCCGCACTCGTGGGATCCAAAATGATGATTTCCGAAATTTTAAAAAACTAAAACTCCGAGTCTTCGGACTCAAAGTCCCGAATGGACGGGTGTAGCAATCCGTCCGAGGACTCACCACTCTCGGTTGAGAGTGATTTTTACAGAGAGGGAAAGGGGGTTTAGTAGAGGTGGGAGGAAATCGGCAGGCAGGCGCTACCTCCCCGCCCCCCCCGGGGAGGAAGAGCAGGCCAGCCTCAGCGGATTAGCCGCTGGGGTGCAGCCAAAAAGAGAGGGTCGACCACCGCCTTCAGAGGAGTGCCCCTCCGACCGCGGAGGTGGCACGGTGAGCTCGGCGGTTAGGTCCACACGAGCGGCCACCCAACGTGGGATCTATGAAACAAGGGGGACCGGGGGTCTAAAGTCAACGATGACCACAAAACTCGGACCCCTTTGCTCCAAGAAGGGGAACAACGCATCCCTCCTTAAGGATAAGGAGCAGGAGCGGAGCCAACCGAACAAGAGCCGGGAGGCGGGGGCTTCGGGACCTGTGAGGGCCAGGGGGCGTCGAAGGGGACCGGTGGTCCTCTCCGACATCCTGCTCTCACAGGGCACGAGGATCCCGGTGCCCCAACTAAGGCCAGAGCCAAGGAAGAGGACGAGGGAGCAGGTAAGCTAATAGCAGCAGCAGCAGTGGTTCCTGTACAATAACAGCAGGCCCAGCACTTGAGCCGGTGAAGAGGGGTTGCGGCAGGCCTGTGGTCACCGGCTTGGGGGTAGGTATAAGAGAGAGGAAGGCTGCAGAAGAGGAGAAGAGGAGAGAGGCGGAAAGGAACAGGTTGGAACAGGAGGTTCTAACCATCCTGGATGCCGGAATGTTCAGGTCCCTGACGGACAAACGTCCAATGGAAGAAGTTTTCAAGGACACCGCCGCAAAGGAACTGCTTAAGGAAGCAAAGGTGAGCGAGCTGGCCTCGGAAGTAGGTCGCGCCCTAGGCACGATTCGGTTGGTCTCGCGAAGCTCCAATACCCTGAAGGGGACCTTAGTGGGAGCACTGAATCGTGCCATGGGGATTTCCGAGGCCGTGCTCGCCACCTTGATGGCCAGGGTGGCGAGTAGAGAGAAGGAGGGAGACATAACCCTGGCTGAGAAGGAGGCAAATGAGCTCCGAGAGGAGCTCAGAAAGATAAAGGTGGAGAATAGGCGGCTGGCGGAGGAGCTGGAATCGACGAAGCGACAAGTCTCTTCGTCGATCCCTATGGCTCCTCCGGCGGCTGCCACTCCTCCACCGAATCTGCCAATAGGTCGGGGACCCACCTCCGAGGTGACGAGAGGCACATCCTCGGCCGTAACAAGCGAGGACGGGGAAAGAAACGAGGAGAAGAGGGAGAAGGAGAAAAAGAAGACAAAGAGGAGGGAAACGAAGAGAAGGAGGATAGTCTCGTCCTCAATCTCCACCTCCGTTAGGATGGAAGAAGAGGACCCGGACATCCCTTCCCTAGACGACAACATGGAGGAGATGATTCATCCTTTCCCTACTAGGGAAAGGATGGAAGGAGCAAGGGAAGAACTGGATGCCAATCTGAAGGCCCAATTCCCGGACTGTGGCTGCAGGGCAGAAGTCGACAGGCTTAAAGCCATTGTCGACTGCCTTGCAGCTGTCGGTCCGGGAGGCGGGCCGACAGTGCCGGCAGGAACTCCGGCACCCACCCTTCCCCTAGTACTGGGGAAGGAAGAGAGGGTTACGGTACCCCGTAAGGAGACGCGCATAACCCCTGAGGCACCCAAAAGACAGGGGGAAAAGGATAAAGGGAAAAAAGAGAGGAAAAAGGAAAGTAAATGGAGGAAGAAGGCCAGGGATAGGATTATGAAGGAGGAGGAGAAGAAAAGGACCCTGGAAGGAGGCAAGGGCACGGCTGCCAAAGATCTACTGCAGGCAAAATGGAACCCAATGGAAAGGGCGCTGCTAAATGCACTCGTTCCCAACCAGGGACCAGTGGAGACCTGGTTCCAGGTGGTTGGGCGGAAGGAACAGCAGAGGAAGAAGAAGGAGGAGGCGAGGATGAAAGGCCCGACTGGCCCTTTGACCCTTACCCCAAAGGCCAAGCCTGGAGGGAAGGGACCAGCAATAGCGGGACGGGGCAGGCCCAAGCCGCCGCGATCGGCGACCGTCACAATAATATGCCCCGAGGGTGAGTACACCAGATTTATGGAGGCTGGATATGTGGAGGCCAGGCGCCGCATTATCCCGGCGGACCTGAGGATTAGGGGACCCTAAAGGTCCGCCGGGCCCTGAGCGGGGCTTTGTTAGTTGAGGTGCCTGGCCTCAACGTCGGGGCATCCGCCGACCGGCTTGCAAACGAGCTCCGCAAGCTGGCGGCGGAAATGGGCCCCGGTTTTCGCGTCCAGATGCCGGTAAAGGTCGCAGCATTGCGACTGGCCGGCCTGGACGCGACAACCGGGGCCGACGAGGTGACGACTCGCCGTTGCCCGCGCTAGGGGATGCTCATCTGGGAAAATATCCCCAGGTGCGATGAGCATCACCCAGCGGGGAACTGGTGCGATGGTGAGGCGGTGTCCGTTGGCGGTGACCGCGAAGGTCGCCGCCGCGGAACGGGTCCACGTTGGGTGGACCCGTGCCGGGGTGACGGCGCTGCCTGCTCGCGCAACACTGTGTTTCCGGTGTTTATTACTGGGACACGTGCGCGAGCGGTGCACCAGCGCCGTCGACCGCAGCGATCTGTGCTATCGCTGCGATACCCTCGGCCACCGCGCCAAGGGGTGCTAGCGGGCGGCGAACTGCCCCGTCTGCACGGAAGCGGGCAGGCCCTCCGGTCACAAGATCGGAGGGCCGGCCTGTGGCCTCCCTCCAGGAGGGAAGAAGGGTAAGAAGAGAGAGGAAGACCGGGAGGAGCGGGAGGTGGAAAGGCGACGAGAGTCCGGGACGTCGCCAACACACCAGCCCAACCCCTACCGAAGCAACCAGAGGAGGGGAGTGAGTCCTCCCCAAAGGACCATAAGAAGGAAGGACATGCTGAGGAACTACCGGCACCTACTCCAGCAGGAATTCAGGTTGGAAACCTCATCGATCTGGATCTGGACTGAGAGGAGGCTACACCAGGTTCAGAGGGATGGGAACAACCAGCAGCAGCCGGAAGAAAGAGAAAGGACACAGGGGACCTGGACCTCCTAAGGACAGAAGAGGACTCGAAGGTGAGGAGGGTGGAGCCTACGGGCCCACCTCCAACAGCTGTAGAAGGAGGGGAGATGGAGGGAACGCTACCCCCATCTCCCCGGTTGATTGATTCCTCCTCGTACTCCCGAGAGGAGGAGATCGCCCAGGTAGGAACCCCCCGCCACTCCGCGGAGGCACCCGCAGATGAGGCCACCACGGCCGAAACCTCCCCCAGGGAATCCAAGACGGCTCTGCCGTCGGAGGATGACCAGGGGGAGGTTGAAGTAGGCAGACCGGAGGAGGCGTGCAAGGCTTAGCCTTCATGTCACTCCGGGCCCTACAGGCCAACGTCGGCCGCGACGTCCAGGCTCAGAATCTCTGTTTACAGAGGATGACTGAGCTGGGCGCCGGGCTGGCGGTGGTCACCGAGCCAACCTGGATCCCGATTCGCAGTGCGAACTGGTTCGGCGGTCCGGACGGCTCGGTGGCCTTTGTGGCAAACCCTGCGACGGGGGCCCCACCTTGTGTATTCAGGGAATCGGGGCCCTCATATGTGGCAGCCGATTGGGGGCCAATCACTGTGGTGGGGATTTATCTTCCCCACCGCAAAAATAGGGCCGGTCTAGGTCGGCCCGCCCCGATAAAGGCGGTCCTGGACAGGGTCGGGGAGTTGGTGCGAAGGTACCATCCCCGACCAGTCATAATTGCCAGGGACTTCAACGCCCATTCGGAAGGGTGGGGTTGCAGTCCCCGGCAACGGGACCGCCGGGGAGACACCTTGATTGGCTGGGCGGCGGGACTGGGCCTCATTTTGATGAATGAGGGCTCAGAGAACACCTTCGTGCGGCTGGGGGGAGGAGTAGAGCCTCGGTCATTGATTTAACCTGGGCGACCCCCTCGGCCGCAGGGTTCTTCCATGAGTGGAAGGTGGAGGCGAAGGGGGAAACACTGTCTGATCATAGACATATAGTGTGGACCCTCCGCCTCCCCAAACCCCAGCAGGTGCTCATCCGCCGCCCTGGGGAGAGGGAACTCCCTCTCCCCAAGAGATGGGCCCTCAATCGGTTGGACGTAGACAGGTTTCGGGCGGCTGTCCTTGTGGCATCCTGGCACCTGGGAGAGGTGCCAGGGGGGCGGGACCCCAACCCCTGCAAAGGGGCTGAGGAAATAGTGGGCATCATGACGTCGTGTTGCAACGTTGCGATGCCCCGATCCCGCCCCCGTTCTCGCCGGGCCACGTATTGGTGGAGCGAGGAGCTGCGTCGGCTCCGATGCTCCGCCATAGCAGCCAGACGGCTGCTAACACGGGCCCGGCGGGATGATGGGGATGTCGCAGGGACGAAAAGGGATTACTTCTGAGCGAGGGAGGCCCTAAAAACCGCCATCGCCGAGGCAAAGCGAGCGGCCTGGGAGCAACTAGTGGGCTCCCTGGACGACGATCCGTGGGGGCGCCCTCACAAAAAGGTGACTGGGAAGATTCGCCCTTGGGCGCCCCCACCGACCGAACAGATGGACCACCAGGCCCTCAACGGGCTCCTAGATGCCCTCTTCCCGATGGCAGAAGAGGGCCCACCCGTGTCCCTCCCCCAGAAATGGAGGAGGGAGATTGGGATGAGGGCCTGGAGGTCAGTCTAGAGAAGCTCGCTGGGGCCAGGAAGAGGCTCGGGGTCAAGGGCAAGGCCCCTGGCCCCGACGGAATTCCTGGCCGCGCCTGGGCCCTCGCACTCGGCAAGGGAAATCTGTTCGCGGCCATGAGCAGGGTATTGAGCTGGTGGTATTCCCCCCAGAGTGGAGGAGGGCCAAGTTGGTCCTCCTCTCCAAGGAGGGCAAAGCACCCGGTAGTGCATCGGTCTACAGGCCGATATGCTTGCTGGACGAGGCGGGCAAGTTTCTAGAACGCATCATTGCCGACCGCCTTGTCCAGCGGTCCCCTGTCCTCGGAGGGGCCGAACCTCCACGATCGCCAATTTGGGTTCAGGCCCGGGAGATCAACGCTGGACGCCGTCCAGTGTTTCCGGGGCCTGACCCAGGCGGTCGTGGAGAGGGACGGCGGGGTGTTGCTGGCCGTATCCTTAGACATAAGGAACGCTTTCAACACCCTGCCGTGGCCGAAGATAGGGCGGGCGCTCGTGTATCACGGCGTGCCCGCTTATCTCCGGCGTATCCTCTAGGCCTACTCGGGGACAGGGACCTCGCCTTCCCAGTGGAGGGCGGGGTCCAGGGCCGGCGCTCCATGGAGCGCGGTGTTCCGCAGGGGTCCGTCCTGGGCCCCCTGCTATGGAACATCGCGTTCGACCGGGTGCTGAGAACTCCGCTCCCCCCCAGGCTGCCACGTCATCTGCTACGCAGATGATACCTTAGTGTTGGCCGGGGGGAGAACTGGGGGGAAGCCCGCCTCTGCGCGGAGGCGGCACTGGCATCGGTGGTGGGCACCATAAAGGACCTGGGCCTTTCGGTGGCGCCCCAGAAGACCGAGGCCGTATATTTTTACGGCCGAGGTCGAGGGGCGCCCCCGGAGACTCAGGTCCTTGTGGATGGCGTCCACGTCCACGTCGGGCCGACGATAAAATATCTCGGCCTGACGTTGGACAGCCGTTGGAGTTTCGGGCCCCATTTTGGGAAACTGGCCCCCCGGGTGCGCAGGGCGTGTCTGGCAGTAGCCAGCCTTATGCGCGCCCAGGGGGACCCGAGATGGATGGCACGCCGCCTGTATGTCACGGCCGTGCTCCCGATCGCCTTATACGGGGCGCCCATATGGACGCCCAGCCTCTTGGTCTGCCGGAGGGGAAAACGCTCCCTCCGGCAGGCCTTGAGGCCGGTACTGATCAGGGCGTTCCGGGGGTATCGGACCGTGTCATACATGGCGGCGACCACCCTGGCCGGCGTCCCTCCCGTGGAGTTCCTTGCAGAGGAGAGATCAGTTCTCTATTGGCAGGTGAAGGAGCTCCGCGCGGAGGGGATGCTAAGGGCCAGGGACTTGAAGGGCTTGAAACTCCAGGCTAGGGACCGGACCCTTCGGAAGTGGAAGGACGTGTTGTCCGATCCGAAGGTGTCCGGTCCCAAGACGGCCGCGGCTATCCGCCCCTGCCTGTCTGAAGTGACGGGCAGGAGGGAACGTGGAATGACTTTCCACCTGGTGCAGATACTGACCGGGCATAGTTGCTTCGGTCGGTATCTGCATTAGATAAGAAGGGAGCCCACCACTCGATGCCACCACTGCCCTATCCTCGAGGACACGGCGCATCACACCCTGTCAGCATGCTCGGTATGGGACGGGGAGTGCCGTGTCCTCGAGGGGGCGGTGAGGTGCCGAAGGGGGGAGCTCTCGCTCCAGCTCATGGTCAAGGCCATGTGCGGGAGCGAGGAAGCGTGGGACGCAGCGGCCTCCTTCTGCAGAGAGGTCATCTCGCAGAAGGAGGCTGCGGAGTGGGGACGCCGACCGAGAGTGCGTCGCAAGAGGCGACGCACCGGTCGGCGATCCCCAGGAGGAGGAATCGGCAGCGGACCCGAGGTGGCGTCGGCCGAGGAGGACTCGCCTGTCGATAGTGGCGGATCGGGGACTCCTCGGCCGCGTCGGGCCCGTCATCGTCCGGGCGGGGAGGACTAGGTTTTCCTAGATCCTCCCCGCGTGGTCGGATAGGTAGGAAGGGGAAGTGGTGTCCCTGCTATCTTAAAAGGATAGCAACCTTTGACTTTGAGAGACTGTCAGCTTGTACCATCAGGTACAAGTAACAATGCCTCTCTCTGTAGTCGCCGTGCGCTCGGGATAGCACTAGAGATGTCGCTTCCGAACGACATCTCTCAACGTTATCTGGGGAGGGGAGAGTGTCGTGAGCGTGGAGCGTCAGATAGCTCAGTGGTCTAAAGCAGTCGCCCGGCAAGCGAAAGACCCGGGTTCGATTCCCGGTCTAGCGACTACTGCGCTCTCGATATTTTTCTCTCCTCGGAACGAAAAATGAGATGCAGGTCCCGAACGCACAGCGTCCCGTCGCCACCTAGTACGCCCTCCTTCTTTCATGGTCACCTATCCTGTGTCATCTATCCTTTTAAGACAGCAGGTTGGGGCCGGGTCCACTCCCCTAAAACCCCTCCTCCCTTGACCAACAAGGGGGGAAGGGTAAAGGAGGAGGGGCGGATATCCCTTTCCTCCTAATAGGTGTGACCAGAAGGCCAACCGGTGGGGCAACCCACCGGGGACCACGCCCTGGACTCCCTCTATGAGACAGGGCGCGGTACGTTGATGGCGTGGGGCTCCCGGAGAGCCCTGGGGCCGGGGGGCTGGGGAGGGAATGCGGGAGCAGTTCCCCCAACTCCCCACCCAACGGTCCGACAGGTAGATATCCCGCAGAGGTTTTAGGCGGTAAGAGTCCGACATAACTCCCTCCCCCCAAGGGGAGGGGGTATCCATGATAGATTTCCCCCGCGTTACCAAAAAGAAAAAAAAAAGCTGTCTCACTCACTGCAGCAGCGGCAGAGGAAGGAGGACCAACGAGCAACAATGGTCCTAGTCCTAGGGCAGGAGGGGAACAGGATGGTCCTCCCTCAGACAGCCAGCGAGACAGCCCCTCCTAAGGTGGGAAAAGAAGAAGAGGCCGGCGCGAACGAACCGGAAGGATCAGGAGACGGGCCGTGATAGGGTCACCAAGGAGAAGAAGAAGGACCTAACAACAGGCCAGGAGGGACCCGAACCGGGTCCAGCCTCAAGAACGTCCAAGGTTACACCCAAAGTTACTTTCCCAACCAACCAATGTTCCAGGTGCAGAGACGCGGGCGAAGGTAGTTGGGAGGAGAGAAAGGAAGAAGGCGAAGAAAGAGGAGGAGGGGAAGAGGAGTGGTCCAGCTTCTCCTCCTCCCCAACCGGCCTCTGGATTGAGGAGGGGGAGCAGCGGAGGCGGTGAGGCCAAGACCGCTCAGATAGGCGGCCATCACCGTCACGTGCCCCTCCGAAGCCTATAAGGACTTCATGGTTGAGGCCAGTAGTGCAATTCTGTAACTCGTTATTGGAGTTAACGACAGTTTCGTTATCGTTGCGCAGCTTTTCTACGGTATACAAAAGCTGCGCAACGATAACGAAAATGTCGTTAACTCCAATAACGAGTTACAGAATCGCACCACAGGCGCCGGATTAAGCCTGCGAACCTGAGGATTCCCTGAGGGATTCAAGGCCCTGAGGGACTGCAAGGCCCTTATGCGAGTCTTGCTCATCGAGATGCCTGGCCTCAATGCGGGGCCTCTGCCAACCGGCTGGCAGAGAAACTCCGTCAGCTGGTGGCAGAAAAAGACGCCGGTTATCGTGTCTGGAGACCGGTGAAACTCGCGATGCTGCGATTCACCGGCCTGGACATGACGACTGGCGCCGATGAGGTGATGGCCGCTATGTCCCTCGTTGGGGGATGCTCGGTCATGGAGGTTTCCGTGGGCGAGTTTAGCCTCTCCCAGCGGGGGACGGCCACTGTCGTGGTGCGGTGGCCGTTAAGATCGCTGCAGCGGAGCGGGTCCAGGTGGGTTGGACCCGCGCCGGGGTGGCGGCGCTGCCCGCTGGCGCGATGCTCTGCTACAGATGCTTGGAGCGGATACATGTGCGCGAGCGGTTCACGAACGCCGTCGACCGCAGCGACCAATGTTACTGCTGCGGTAACCCCGGCCACCGTGCTGCGCAGTGCAAGGCGGTGGCGGCGCATTGTACCGTATGCGCAGAAGCAGGCAGGAAAGCCGACCATAAGGTTGGCGGACCTGCCTGCAAACCCCTCTCGAGAAGGAGGAAGAGGAGGCAGGGGCGAAGAAACCGGCCGAACCTAGTGCGGAGGGGAAGACGCGGAGTGTCCCCCCATCCGAGAGGTCAAGTCGGCCTCTTCATCGACAAGAGAAATAGAAGAAAGGAGGAGGAAGGTCGCACCGGCCTCCTCTCCAACGGGGAAGGAGGAGAGGATGATGATGAAGGTGGCCGAAATCCCTAACCCCGACCCTATCCCGAAAATGGAGATCCCGGAGGAGCAGCTGCCACGGAGAGAGAAAAGGAGGAGGGGAGCAATGAAGGCTGTCGCCCCCACCATGGAACCGAAGGAGGAGACAAGGGCAGTAGAGGAGGAGGCGCCATCCCCACCGACGGCAGCGATGGAAAAGGTGAGGAGGGTGGAGGCTACCGCCGCACCCCCAACAACCGTAATGGAGAGGGAGTCGGAGGACGCGCCATCCCTGACTCCCCTAATGGGTGACCCTTCCTCACACTCCCGAGAGAATGGGATCACACAGGCAGGGACCCCCCATGCAGCCTCCGCGGAGGCACCCGAGTCAGAGAGCACCACGGCCGATGTTCCCCCAGGGAGACTGAAGCAGCGTTATCGTTGCCTGAAGTCTCCCTGGAGGGGTCGAAGGGAGAACGCCCGGAGGAGGCGTGAAAGGCTTCGCCTTCACGCGACTCCGGGTTTCCCAGGCCAACCTCGGCCGCGATGTCCGGGCCCAAGACCTGTGGGTAAATACGCTTGCGGAGCTGGATGCCAGGCTGGGGGTGGTCACCGAGCCGTCGTGGGTGCCCATCAGTAATTCAAACTGGTCGGAAATCAGGTGTAGTGAAAAGAAATCCATTATTTTTCCAACAGATGGCTTTAGTTATCTGTATCTCGCGTTGTATAAGTCCGATCGGGTTCCACTAGATGGCGTTAAAAAGATGAGATTTCGTACTAAAAAAACTTTTCTGACAGTTTTGTGATTAGTTGACTCAGTTTTGTTTGAGCGCGCGTCAAAGATGGACACTAACAAAGAGAAAATACGCTATATTTTACAGTTTTTCTTCGATAAAGACGAAAACGCAAGCCAGGCGGCTGAAAATGTGAATAGTGTTTATGGTCCTGATACTGTAACAGCCAATCACGCGCAATTTTGGTTTCGTGGATTCCGTTCCGGTAATTTCGATGTCAAAGATGCACCACGCACTGGAAGGCCAATTGTCGAAAATATCGATAAAATCATGGACATTGTCGAGTCCGACCGTCATGTAAGCACTGTTTCGATTGCCCAAGAGCTAAAGATTGCACAAAAAACCGTTTGGAACCATTTGAATAAGGCTGGATACAAAAAGAAGCTCGATGTATGGGTGCCACACGAGTTAACGAAAAAAACCTCATGGACCGAATTTCCATCTGCGAATCGCTGCTGAATCGCAACAAAATCGACCCATTTCTGAAGCGGTTGGTCACTGATGATGAAAAGTGGATCACTTACGACAACGTCAAGCGAAAACGGTCGTGGTCGAATCGCGGTGAGCCGGCGGAAACGGTGGCCAAGCCAGGATTGACGGCCAGGAAGGTTTTGCTGTGTGTTTGGTGGGATTGGCAGGGAATTATCTACTATGAGCTGCTCCCCTATGGCAAAACTCTTAACTCGGAACTGTACTGTCAACAATTGGACCGTCTGAAGGAAGCAATCGCCCAGAAGCGGCCAGCTTTGGCCAATAGGAGAGGAATTGTATTCCATCAGGACAACGCCAGGCCACACACATCGATAGTGACTCGCCAGAAGCTCCGGGAGCTTGGTTGGGAGGTTCTTATGCATCCATCTTATAGTCCGGACCTGGCACCAAGTGATTACCATCTGTTCCTGTCCATGGCGAACAATTTTGCTGGTGAAAAATTCGCTTCAAGAGGGGCTTGTGAAAATCGACTGTCTCAATTTTTTGCCAATAGGGACGAGGGCTTCTATGAGAGAGGCATAATGAAATTACCTTCAAAATGGCAACAAGTTATCGAACAAAACGGCGCATATTTGACCTAAATCGGATCATTCTAACTATGGTAATTAAAGCCTTCAATTTCATGCAAAAATAATGGATTTCTTTTTACTACACCTGATATAATAAAAAATTGGCCTTTCCATTAAAAAAAATCAAATTGACTTTCAACTGACCTTGAAAATGCCCCCCAAATAAAAAACTGATAATGCCATTCTCTTTCCCCTCCGAAATCATGGAACACGTGTTTTAATATTTTCTAATATCTTTCATAGTTTTCGAGATTTTCTATCTGTTACGTTTGAAATTTAGCTCCCTGTATATTATAGGGTATACTTTCTGAGTAATAATCAAAAGATTTTAGCCGTTTCTCATTGTTTATTAAAAAGTTATTAAGAAAGTTTAATGAATATGATGTAATTATCGGACACTGTATATATTGTATATATCAGGTGTAGTAAAAAGAAATCCATTATTTTTGCATGAAATTGAAGGTTTTAATTATCATAGTTAGAATGATCCGATTTAGATCAAATATGCGCCGTTTTGTTCAATAACTTGATGCCATTTTGAAGGTAATTTCATTATGCCTCTCTCATAGAAGCTCTCGTCCCTATTGGCAAAAAATTGAGACAGTCGATTTTCACAAGCCTCTCTTGAAGCGAATTTTTTACCAGCAAAATTGTTCGCCATGGACAGGAACAGATGGTAATCACTTGGTGCCAGGTCCGGACTATAAGGTGGATGTATAAGAACCTCTCAATCAAGCTCCCGGAGCTTCTGGCGAGTCACTATCGATGTGTATGGCCTGGCGTTGTCCTGATGGAACACAATTCCTCTCCTATTGGCCAAAGCTGGCCGCTTCTGGGCGATTGCTTCCTTCAGACTGTCCAATTGTTGACAGTACAGTTCCGAGTTAAGAGTTTTGCCGTAGGGGAGCAGCTCATAGTAGATAATTCCCTGCCAATCCCACCAAACACACAGCAGAACCTTCCTGGCCGTCAATCCTGGCTTGGCCACCGTTTCCGCCGGCTCACCGCGATTCGACCACGACCGTTTTCGCTTGACGTTGTCATAAGTGATCCACTTTTCATCATCAGTGACCAACCGCTTCAGAAATGGGTCGATTTTGTTGCGATTCAGCAGCGATTCGCAGATGGAAATTCGGTCCATGAGGTTTTTTTGCGTTAACTCGTGTGGCACCCATACATCGAGCTTCTTTTTGTATCCAGCCTTATTCAAATGGTTCCAAACGGTTTTTTGTACAATCTTTAGCTCTTGGGCAATCGAAACAGTGCTTACATGACGGTCGGACTCAACAATGTCCATGATTTTATCGATATTTTCGACAATTGGCCTTCTAGTGCGTGGTGCATCTTTGACATCGAAATTACCGGAACGAAATCGATGAAACCAAAATTGCGCGTGATTGGCTGTTACAGTATCAGGACCATAAACACTATTCACATTTTCAGCCGCCTGGCTTGCGTTTTCGTCTTTATCGAAGAAAAACTGTAAAATATAGCGTATTTTCTCTTTGCTAGTGTCCATCTTTGACGCGCGCTCAAACAAAACTGAGTGAACTAATCACAAAACTGTCAGAAAAGTTTTTTTAGTACGAGATCTCATCTTTCTAACGCCATCTAGTGGAACCCAATCGGACTTATACAACGCGAGATACAGATAACTAAAGCCATCTGTTGGAAAAATAATGGATTTCTTTTTACTACACCTGATATATATATATATATTATAGTTTCCTATCATCATATCGTACGATAAGTTATTTTGTTTACATTTCTTACCGGAAAGAAATAAGCTATTGTTAACATTAGACCTATGAAATGTACTTGTAAAGAATAATAAACCAATATACGACATTTTTCCATATAGTTCATCCAAACACAGTATATACATAGAAATATAGGAAACAGTACATACAGAGTGTATAAAAAGTACCGGGACGACGAAATATCACAAAAGCATTAAAAAAAAAATTGTTTCAAATAAAAATTGTAGGGTTTCAAAAAATCTATTTACTGACATTATGAGTTTGACCTCGGGTGGCGTCACCAAGGTCAAAACAAGGTTACCTTGAATTTTTTTAATGGAATCCCCTATTTTTATTGTATATTCTTCTAGCTCTTCTTTAGGTCTTTTCAAAGTACTATAATTTTTTTACTTTGAATAAGCCGTTTCGAAGTTATCGAGCTTTTTATAATAAGATGACCAGCCAACCAAGGCAAGATCAAAGAAGTATCCAACCAGCCAAGGCAGGATCAAAGAAATATCCAGCCAGCCAAGTCAAGATCGAAAAAGTATCCAGCCAACCAAGGCAAGATCAAAGAAGTATCCGGCCAGCCAAGGCAAGATAAAAGAAGCATCCAGCCAACCAAGGCAAGATCAAGAAGGTATCCAACCAGCCAAAGCAAGATAAAAAAAAGTATCCAGCCAGCTAAGGCAAGATAATCATAAAGGAAGACTAGCAATTGAAAGCACGATTAATATATCAAATGTTCAAATTGTTCACCATTCATTGCACAATGCGCTAATCAATGATAAAAACTTGAACAGCATCTTCTATAGTAAAGTAAAGTAAAGTCTAACGAATAAGCTAGGAAAGGACTTATCCAATAAACAGAAATTTGTATTAATTAGATAAAAAAATCGATAATTCAATTAAAGAAAGAAAAATCAGTAAAAAAATCATTTATCTTTTCCATATGAAATAACGCCTATCATGTAGAAGTAATATATTTAATTTCAAGTCAAATTCCTTGCAATTGATTTGAAATGATTCGAAGATGAATTTTAGTGCTGTTATAAATTTAATACATTAGTATTATTTTAATATTACATGTGTCTGAAATACAAGTCATGAAATTGCTCCAGCCGCTGGCTGGACATCTTATCTTATAGAAAGTTCGATAACTTCGAAACGGCTTACTCAAAATGGAAAAAATTATAGTGTTTTGGAAAAGTCTGAAGAAGAGCTACAAGAACATGCAATAAAAAATTGGGGATCCATTTAAATAATTTAAGGTGACCTTGTCCTGATTTTGGTGACGCCATCCAAGGTCAAACTCATAATGTCAGTAAATAGATCTTTTGAAACCATATTAATTTTATTTAAAACATTTTTTTCTAAAATGCTTAGTTTTTGTGAAATTTCATCCGTCCCGGTACTTTGTATACACCCTGTATAAACGGGAGAGAGACTCCGCCCCTCCCCCGCACCCCCTCCCCAAAAGAATCCTAACCTAACCTAATTTTGCATCTGATTGCATCTTTATATATTGTTGGACGTTGTTGAAAAGATCTCCTTAACCCCTTTCGTGGCACGGATGCATCGGTGCGTCCAGATCATTTTCGTGTTGTATTGAATTTTAAATAATAACTATTGTTGTAGAATTTTCATCAAGTATTCTTTGGGTCGCTGATTACGAATTTCAACTTAGTTTTTTATAATTTGTTAATAAAAAAACTATAATCAAATTAAAATGTCGGAAAATTGAAAAGTTGAACGAACTTACCTGTAAGTGAAGTTCGACTGCAATTATATGAAGAGCCTCGTTCGAAGAGATTATGATGTAGTAGCTCTCCTCGCCGCCAGAGATCACAACTGTTTAGAGAAAATTCACCAATAGCGCTTGTCGGCGCCTCCCCACTCGCGCCCCCCAGCTCTCGCTCACTATTTCATCATTTTTTAGAGGTAAAACTGTTTTAAATTGCTTGAGGGTAGGTATTCTTATATGTTTATCTGTGACAGTTATCTATTGGGAGGGTCGTAATCTCTTCGAACGAGGCTCTTCATATAATTGCAGTCGAACTTCACTTACAGGCAACTTCGTTCAACTTTTCAATTATATTTCGCGTCTCGTTCTCGAGATTACGATGTAGTTCTTTAGACATCAAATTTAAGCAATTTTAAGTTTTTTTTTTTATCGCGTGCTTATAAAACGCCTTTCTATTCATCAATTCATCATTAAAGATTATTACAGATATTAACTAAATATAATGGCTTAACACAATTAAACATACCCTGTTGAAAATATAACAATCTAATGACTTAAAATTGTTTTTGCAAAACTACCGACTTCTGTGGAAATTTGTTTGTTATAAAATTTTTCGAAGACCCTAGATTTTTCTGTCCAAGTTGCTGTTCTTTTAATTGTTGCAAGATCTATACCTTTCTTAAAAGCTAACGAGGTAGTTGCATGTCAAACCGAATGAGCCGTGAAGACATCAACGTCTATGTCACTCTCACCTAGCATCTTTTTTATCCACCTGCTTATTGTTTGTACTTTGACAGCTACGAAAGGTTTCTTTAGTGATATAAAAAGTTTTTGCGTTGTACCCCTTGATCTTTCAGTAGTCTCTAGATATTTGATTAGAGTGGAAGCGACACACAAACTGGGTTTTTCCCTAAAAAAAGGAAGAATCAGCACCGGTTGATCTCTTCCCGACCCTGAGGTCTTTATCTTATCTTCTATTTTTATTTCAATATTGTTATGTCTAATATAAATATTTTGTATTTCAATATTCGCAATAGTCTGAGCTCTATGTGCTGTACTTAGTGCTAAAAGAGGTACCGTCTTTGCTGTTAGTTGCCACAAGGATAAGTTTTCTAACGGATACCACTTCTCTAAGTATCTTAACAAAATAAATACATCCCATGTGATTGGATATTTTGGTTTTGGTGGTCTTAACTTAAATCCTCCTTTCATAAATCTGCTAACTATTTCTAAATCGCCTATTTTGTTTTTTGAGATCAGCGATATTGCACATCTTTCTGTGTTAAGAGAACTGTAAGAAATTCCGCTCTTAAATCGCTTTGTCAAAAAAGCAAGTATTGTATCTGCTGTAGGTGAGAAAAATTTTTTCTTTGAATATTTGCAGAACTCCCCCCACTGTCTTAGTGTTGCTTCATATTGTTTGACAGTTGAGCTAACTAGCGATGCCAATAAAATTTCTATCGCCTCTTCTGGTGCTTTTTTCTTTAAAAATGGTTGGCCGATACTCGCCCTGCTATCAATGTGATACATTTTGTTCTGGGGATGACTTCTCTTCCTGCATGGTGATAATAATAATAATAATAATGAATTACCTGGTTTAAAAATCAATGGTTCCTCTATCAATAACTCTTTAAGTAATGGAAACCATGGTTGGTTTTCCCCACTTGGGAATTATTAAAATTCCTGTCGCTTTGTCTTGTTTAATTTTTACTGGCGTTTTTAGAATCATGGCAAAGGGTGGAAAAGCATAAAAATTTAAATTTTTCTAACTTATCGTGAAAGCATCCACCGCAAAAGCCTCCGGGATGGGAAAACGGGAATAAAAAAAGGTCACATTTTTTGCTTGAATTAGACGCGAATAAATCTATTTTTGGTCTTCCAAATTGCTCAGATATCTTACTAAAAATCCAATCCGCTAGTACCCATTCTGTATCTTCATTTTTTATTCGCGATAACTTGTCTGCTTCCCTGTTATCTTCGGATGCTATATATGATGCCACTAATATTATCTTTCTCTTTTCCGCCCATTGTCATATTTTTCTTGCCAGTTCGTTGAACTTTTGAAATTTTACACTTCCCATCTTATTTATATACGCTATCGCTGTTGTATTGTCTACCCTTAACAGAATTCTACAGTTTCGTCTTTCTGATGCTAAATTTTCTACTGCGTATTTGACTGCTAGTAATTCTTTATAATTTATGTGCCATGACTTTTGTTCTTTATTCCAGAACTTGTATATTTTTCTCCTTCCATCCGTAGCACCCCAACCATGTTTGAGCCATCCGAATAAATTACTAAATTAAATTTATCTCTTTTAATAGTACTACTTGACCCTGAGGTCAACGAGACTTTCCACCAGTCCAAGTCCTCAAGAATATACTTAGCAGCTTCTGATTATAATTTCCTCCGGTTACTGTTAATGCTCGTATCTTTGCCCTTTCCAGTGATTTTATATAAAGCGCTCCATACTCTACGGCATGGCACGCTGCTGTCAGTTTTCCTATTACATGTGCCATTTTCCATATCCGACAATATGATCTGTTATATAAACTTTTTACCAATTCTAATAACTTTTTTCTTTTGTCCTTTGGCAGCTCTAAAGAAAATTTATTTGTATCTATCAAAAAACCTAAGAATCTACATCGTGTCTCGGGATGTAACTTACTTTTTTCCTTGTTGATAATAAACCCCACGGACTCTAACAAAGAGATTGTATTTTTAATGTTCTCTAAACATTCTTCGAAAGAATCTGCTATGTAGAGTATATCATCTAAATAAATGACCGATTTTCAGCCCCTTCTTCTTAGATATCTTATTACTGGTTTAAGTAATTTTTTAAATTCTCTGGGGCTGATATAGAGGCCAAATGGCAAACAGGTAAACTGATACAAGATATCTAGGAATTCAAATCTTAAGTATTTTTTACTACTTTCATGTATAGGAATCAGATAATATGCATCCTTTAAATCAATATTGGCCATATAATATTGGCTGTTTTGACTTACTAGTTTTGAAGCTGTTCTTATATCTTCAAGTTTGAAATGTTGAACTTCTATAAATTCGTTCAGATTTTTTAGATTTAATATGAATCTAAACGATCCATCTGGCTTCTTTGTTAGAAAATAAGATGATAGGAATTGCTTCTTTGAATGATTACAAACTTCTATTGCTATTTTTTCCAATAATGACTGAATGCTGACTCTTATGTCCCCTAATTCTTTGACTGAATTGGAACGAACTTTCGGAATTTTTCTCTGATAAACTTTTTTATAAAATTTAATTTTGTAACCCTCTATCATCTCTATTATGATCTTGTTATCGGTTATCTTTCTCCATTTGTCTTTAAAATATTTCAGTCTGCCCGCTATACCTACGTTTATCTCCGGTTGCTTGTGTATCGTTTCCTTGTTCCTCTCTGTTCCCCTATTCTGTAATGTCTTTCTTGGGGTGTTCTGTATTTTCCTCTGAAAGATAGCCTTGGTCGGGCCTGTTCGGATATATAGGTATGGCCCCTTCTGTTGGGAGGAGGCCTCGCCTCCCATGGACCCCTGAAGTCTGT
This sequence comes from Harpegnathos saltator, assembly GCF_003227715.2. Classification (NCBI taxonomy): domain Eukaryota; kingdom Metazoa; phylum Arthropoda; class Insecta; order Hymenoptera; family Formicidae; genus Harpegnathos; species Harpegnathos saltator. Next base: position 256,852 of record NW_020230070.1, on the reverse strand, counting down.
CTGTTTGGTGTAATGTATCTAGCCGACGACGTAAACTGTGATTTCATAGTTTGTCCCATTCTTTCTAATGCTTTCCCCTCTCTAATTTTTTCTTCTAGTTTTTCTCCAAAGAGAAATTTGTCCGACGTAGTTTTTTGTTAATACCGCACCTATCGCAGTCAATGCTGACCCTGCTAACAATTGCGTTTCTCTTCTATGAGAATCTCTTTTGCTCGCCGAATCTCCCAATGATGCTATTATTTCTGCGTTTAACATTGGTGCTTCTAATTCTTCCGGTCTGGTATATTTACCTAATAATTCTTCTTTATCTTTTTCAGGAACCTTTTTCCTAATCCAAAATTTCCACCTTTGTACAAACGTTGGATGAATATCGAGATTGAGGGATTGTGAAACTGCTGGGTCTTCTCCTAAGACCTTTAAAATCTCCCCGTCTAATGGTTTTCCTTCCAGAATCGACTGCGTTTCTGGTATAATCGTATCTTTCTCCCTAGTTCTTTCTGCATCTATATTCGAAACCGGATGAGCTACAAAAAAAATTTTTTTTTTTATTCTTCTGTTAACTGCCATTTTTGAGTTCTAGTTCTAACCTGTCTTGCCGCTCGTGCAAGCGCGTTAGATATCATCTTATTTCCAACCTGTCTTACCGCACTGTGTAAGCGCGTTGGATACCAATCTAACCTGTCTTGCCGCTCGTGAAAGCGCGTTAGATACCAGGTAGGGCCTATTTTGGATAATTTTTACCTATTTTCCCTTGTTTCTGTTCTTGTTCTGACAAGGCTGACCCTGATGAAATTGAATCTTCTGAATCTGCATCTTTCTGCCTTTCTAGCAGCTTTATTTGCTTTCGTATATCTTTCACCCTCTTCTTCATATTTGCAATTTCTTCATGTTTCCGCTTCATTGTAATTACGAAGTAACCTCTGGCGCACAACGAAAGAGAATGATGAAATAGTGAGCGAGAGCTGGGGGGCGCGAGTGGGGAGGCGCCGACAAGCGCTATTGGTGAATTTTCTCTAAACAGTTGTGATCTCTGGCGGCGAGGAGAGCTACTACATCGTAATCTCGAGAACGAGGCGCGAAATATAATTGTAGTTTTTTTTTTCACACACGGGATGTGGAGAGTGAGAAAGGGTGAGAGAGAGAAACTGAGGAGAGACCGCGGCGTTCGATGGAGGGATCGGCGTCGTTAGAACAGAGCAGCGGCGTCATCAATGGATTTCGCGCGACGTTCGGCGTCGTTTGACAGCAGCGCCTAAAAGAATCCGAGTGTTCGGTAGTACCAAAAAACAGAGGATGTAAGACGAAGAGCGAGCAGCGAACGAGTCAGTTCGCAGCGAGCAGCAAGAGCGTTAAGAGCGATTTTATATAAAAATCATTAATTTAATGACTTGAGAAATGACCAATTATTTTTATTTATAATATTAAGCATTTCTAAACATTTTAGTCGCCATATTCGATCCGCCATTTTGAATTTTTATATTTTGACCTCAAATTCGGCTTCAGCGACCAAAAAAACTGTAGTATACAAATTATTGAAAAAATCCGCCCCGTCATTTTTTTGAGGCGATTCCAATGCATTTTACTGAATTTTGCTCTGCCATGAAGGGGTTAAAACCCACAACACCTAATTATATGCAGATATAATAAATTAAGTTGGGTTAGGTGATAGATCTTAAGAGGACTTTTTCAACAATATCATCTTGCAACATTATGATACAGCTGTACAAAATGTGTTCTTGCCAATTTGAAAGAAGAAATAAGTACAATTTGGACAAGATATTAGGCGAATTCTTTTCATATTTTTCTTCTACTTACCAGAGTAACAATCAATGCATCAAGCACACCTATAGCCCAAGAGACAACCAGCAAATGGATGAGTTGTGTAAATACCACAATCTCATAAATTGGCGATTTGCAAAAAACGAATGGTAACTCCATTTTTATAAGTAGTTCTCGACAATCGCCACCGGCATTCTTGCCAAAGCCGAGGGACGCAGTGCTATAAAGCAATACTGCTATCGAGTAAATACCGATGACCATTTTCGAACAACGATGCGAAAGGATTGCTTTGTCGATCATAGCATACGTACTAGAATATGTGTACCAATCCTTAGATATCACTGCTAAGATATCAGCGAAAATTCTGTAATGCAATACTTTACGATATGTCGTGAACACAAATATATTCTATTGGATAAGTGCAAAAGTTTATGTCTGATTTCAATAGATGTCATTATTATTGTTACATTATTATTATTTTTATTGTTACTGTCCCTATTGTTGAATAAAATTTATATATTATAATAATATATATTATAATATATATTATTATTGCTAAAAAGGTGACATTTTTAGCTGTCATACAAATGTAATTAGATTGCTTAAGTTGTATTTCATTTGTCAGAAAAATTATCGAATATAAGTGAAAAGAGAATTAACTTTTTGGCTTATGTTCTATATCATATATTTAGGTGTAAAAGATAGAACTGCAGTAAAAAAACTTTCAGGAAATTTATCAGAATCATGTCATTCATAAAAAATATAAAAAAATAATTTTCAAAATTTCGGCATAGTGATTTTAATTTAAAAGATGAGCCATGACTTTTGGACGACCTTCAACCATTAATAACGATATTATAAGTATTATGATTTGTATGTCAAATAGTTAAATAATTTTTATTAAAAACAAACAGCGTAAACTTTTGCATTCATTCAATATATAATATTTATGAAACGCTATGACAAATGCATTCTTGCCAATTCACAGAAAAGAACAGGCATTTGATAAATTAATTATTGAATTCTACCTTCCTATATAGTCTTATCGCAATATTAAAAATGATGTTCCTAATTTTCAAATAATTTTTCAAAATAATACAACGTCATGTATTGGACGTATGCAAAAGTTTCCATCATTTTTAAGAAATATTTTTTATTAATATTATTATAAATGACAAAATATCTTTAATCTTTAATCAAAATATTTTTCGGTGTTATCTACTACTTTTTACCATCTTTCAGGCAAAAAATAGATACCACAATAAAGGAAGTCTTTGCTCTTAGAATGAATGAAGTTATCAATGAATTATTGCACTTCCTCAACATTGCGAAATCTTATATCAGAAAGACTATGCTGTACGAACGAAATAAGCGAAAATCCGATAGGGCAAAATCTGAAGAATATGCCGGATGTAATAGGACTTTCCATTGCAATTTCATTAAAGTTTCCCGGCTCGTCAATGGAACATGAGGCATATTCATGCAGAAGAATCATTTTGCTTTGCAAAATATGGCCGTTTCTCGATCAGTTGCTCATTCAACTACCTCAATTGTCGAAAGTATAATTCTGTATAGAGGTGGTTTTAACAGTTCATAATACAGCTCTCCTTGCATGTCCCACCAGATATACATCACCAGGATACAGAAGGACATTATGATCATGGATATTTCGTTTTGACTGTGACGTAGAAGGTAGTCCGGGATTTATCTACAATCTTTTGCTATTGGGATTGTCTTGATAAATTCATTTTTTTCTTCGTCTCCGGTCAATTCGATATAAAAAAGATTTGTGTTTGTGTAAAGACAAATTGTAACTCAGTTGGCAGTAGCGTTCTCGGATAATTCATGGGAGGAATTCATTTTCCTTCTTTCAGAATTTTTCTTATAGACATAGTATGAATAGACAGAGCATGCCATTTTTCGACTGACGATAAATGGAATCGGCTGCGAATAATGGGAGTGAGACAGAGCAGAAAGTGTACACATACTTTCCCTGTCTTCTTGCGCCTGTACAATTTCTAAAAAGACATGATACAAATATTAATATAAATTACTTACGCAAATTAAAAAGTGTTATATGGGTTATTAATTAATAGAATTATATATTGTTTGGTAAACATTATGTTGAAAATGAATGAAGTGAAAGAAATTGATACATGTGAATTAAAAATATAAGACAATAAGAAAGTAATTATATGAGATAATGTTACGTCCGGAAAATTCTGTTCGATTAAAAACCTAACCATAACAGCATGATTAAAGGTACTTGATGAACTTCGATCCGAGTCAAAAAAATATTGATGCCAGACATGTTATCACGCGACGCGATAGCTCTAGAATCCCTCGAAATTTCGATGCTCCGGAAATATTAACAAAAATCTTTGAATCGACTCGAATTTTAGTTCCTACCCGCTTAGTCAACGTTAACAATATCACAAACATCCTTCTTAACCATAACTCTTAACCAGAACTCAACTATTTCTTAACTTATCATTGGACAACTTGGGTATAAATACCCATGTTTCCTTCTTAAAAGATTGCTGCTTGCGTTTTTTTTTGTAAGAACTATAAAACCCTCGAAATCCTCTTATTGCCATATGTATTCTATCTCCTACAATAATTATCTTCGAGACACTGCAATGTACTCTTAAACCCACCTCTAAAAATCTTCGTAACACGGCCCTATGACCATATTTGTGCATAAAATTTAAGTTTCTGAAGCAACTCCCCGAACCCCACCTCTCAACTAAGCTGACGATTTGAGCAAAGCCAAAAGGTTACTTCACTTCTTGACAGTCTCGCGAGTTAAAAAGATCGAAACCTTCTCTTATTTAAAAACATCGAAACTTTCACTCATTTCTCGACAAACTGAAAACTTCTCACATTTTCAGTCTTCTCACAATTTCTCAGTCTTGGATTTTGCTCTTCACACTCGCGATTTAAAACAAGTGCAGTTAAGTGCTCGAAACTCAGCTCCGCCGGCACCAGAGTAAAAGGCCAACCTCCTGCATAAGAGACAGATTGAACCAGTTCCCCTATTTAGGGCTTGTCGTTTCTTTTTCATTAAAGTACACTTAATCTTCAGGAAACAGTAAGTTACTCACATATTGTTTTTCTCTCATAAATCGAACTCCCTCATTTGCATCCTTTTTTTATCTCGAAATTCGTTGCAGTGGGTTATCGTGTTAACTCCTACGTAACAACCCAATGAGCAAAATGAGTACAAATTGAGCGCAAATTAGCAGCAAATTCGATCAAAATTTGATGCCAAAACCATATGCAACTGTGTCTTCTTTAGGATTGTGTTTTAACGTCAAGGCTTGATGCGGGGCAACTTGCAGTAAATTTGCAGCAAAAACCGCGCAAGTTTTGTAGCGCATAACTTAGCACCAAATAGGCACCAAACACCGAGCAACACTTGCGCACAAGACATGAGACCAAATTGGCAGCAAATCCGCAGCAAGCCTTGCACTCAATCAGCTGATCGAGATAGTGGCGACGTGCGTTAGGTTTTAAATGACTCCTAACCTATATATTGCTAAATTTAAATTACAATTCTGCATTTAAAAAGGGAAAGGTGTATATAGAAATAAATATTTGACAAAACAGACTGTGTAATTTATTATATAAATATATATACATATAAGATCACGATATTCGTAATTATCGTTATTTATATGTAAACGAAAGATGAGAAATGAAATATACGCGGTGGGACATATTGACTTGTGTATTCTATATAATTTTTATATAAATATTTTACAACTATAGGTATTATTCTGAATTTTGAAATTTTGACTACAAATTCATAATCAGCAATTCTAAAAACCTTTAGTAAGACGTGAATTAGACGCAGATTATTTCTAGAAAAAAGTCAGACACGAAAGGGTTAAGTCACATTGTATAAGTTTTTATGTTATGACTACGAAATATTACATAAAACTATTTAGAATTCTTATTTTTACTTTTCACTACATGAAATGAGCTAACGCGCGCACGGTAATCGTTAGATACTACAAGAACTTACGAGAAAAGATTACAAAAAAAGTATTAAAACTTGTGGCCAATTTTTCACGCGTCAAGAGAATATCTCGAAGGAAAGATCTCTTTCTCATTTCTTCTATAAGATATATATAAGAAATAATATGATATATTTGATAACATGATATTAGGTGTAGTAAAAAGAAATCCATTATTTTTCCAACAGATGGCTTTAGTTATCTGTATCTCGCGTTGTATAAGTCCGATCGGGTTCCACTAGATGGCATTAGAAAGATGAGATTTCGTACTAAAAAAAACTTTTTTGACAGTTTTGTGATTAGTTGACTCAGTTCTGTTTGAGCGCGCGTCAAAGATGGACACTAGCAAAGAGAAAATACGCTATATTTTACAGTTTTTCTTCGATAAAGGCGAAAACGCAAGCCAGGCGGCTGAAAATGTGAATAGTGTTTATGGTCCTGATACTGTAACAGCCAATCACGCGCAATTTTGGTTTCGTCGATTCCGTTCCGGTAATTTCGATGTCAAAAATGCACCACGCACTGGAAGGCCAATTGTCGAAAATATCGATAAAATCATGGACATTGTCGAGTCCGACCGTCATGTAAGCACTGTTTCGATTGCCCAAGAGCTAAAGATTGCACAAAAAACCGTTTGGAACCATTTGAATAAGGCTGGATACAAAAAGAAGCTCGATGTATGGGTGCCACACGAGTTAACGAAAAAAACCTCATGGACCGAATTTCCATCTGCGAATCGCTGCTGAATCGCAACAAAATCGACCCATTTCTGAAGCGGTTGGTCACTGATGATGAAAAGTGGATCACTTACGACAACGTCAAGCGAAAACGGTCGTGGTCGAATCGCGGTGAGCCGGCGGAAACGGTGGCCAAGCCAGGATTGACGGCCAGGAAGGTTTTGCTGTGTGTTTGGTGGGATTGGCAGGGAATTATCTACTATGAGCTGCTCCCCTACGGCAAAACTCTTAACTCGGAACTGTACTGTCAACAATTGGACTGTCTGAAGGAAGCAATCGCCCAGAAGCGGCCAGCTTTGGCCAATAGGAGAGGAATTGTATTCCATCAGGACAACGCCAGGCCACACACATCGATAGTGACTCGCCAGAAGCTCCGGGAGCTTGGTTGGGAGGTTCTTATGCATCCACCTTATAGTCCGGACCTGGCACCAAGTGATTACCATCTGTTCCTGTCCATGGCGAACAATTTTGCTGGTGAAAAATTCGCTTCAAGAGAGGCTTGTGAAAATCGACTGTCTCAATTTTTGCCAATAGGGACGAGGGCTTCTATGAGAGAGGCATAATGAAATTACCTTCAAAATGGCAGCAAGTTATCGAACAAAACGGCGCATATTTGACCTAAATCGGATCATTCTAACCATGGTAATTAAAGCCTTCAATTTCATGCAAAAATAATGGATTTCTTTTTACTACACCTGATATTTAAACTCCAACGGTGTTGATTATCAACACGTTGAGTCCAATAAAGATTATATGTGGACCAATGATAAAAGTTATGCATGTTGAATTGTCCGTTGTTATGAAATAGAGCTTCGTCATTGAAGAGAACATATTGGAAAAAGTTAGATATTCTTTTATCATTCGTAATGCTCAACAATAAAATTGTCTTCTTAGCCTCATATCATTTTCACTTACACCTTGGGTTAAAGTGATATGGTAGGGATTGAATTTATGTCTTTGTAAAATCATCTACACGGTAACATAAGAAATTCCTAAATTACGTCGCAGTTTTCTAATCGAAATATGATGATACAAGTTTGCTAGCACTGCTAGCTAATACACGCGGATCATTAACGTCATCTTCAGCATTTATTTGCCTGCGGTTTCTTTTGCGGATTCTCCTACGCTCTCGTAATAAAATTCTTATCTACAGGGTGGGGGTTATAAGTTTACAACCCGAAGTGTGAAGGTAGATTGGGTTAAGACAAATATAAAAGTCCCATACCGTTTTGCGAAATTCGCAATAATTATCGAGTTATTAATGACAGAAGTCTGAGGAATGGAAGCACGCCGACATAGATGATTGGAGAAGCGTTGCAGCTACTCAGGCCACAGCGCAGCCCACTCAACCCAGCAACTGTTGGCGGCGTGTGGCGAGACGTAGGTCCGGCGAGATAAAATAACGAATAGCGGCGCATTGTCTTTCCTCTCGCCGCGGATATCTATTACAGTACAATCTTTCTGCTCCACAATAATTTTGTCCAGCTTCACTAAAAAGTAATACTACCCAACTGTCACTCACGGATTCCAACGAAATTTGGCATGCACGTAGAACATTTAAAAATATTGAACATGTGTTCTTTTTATATCGGCTGACAACGCACTTTAAGGGTAGAAATCACCCCTTAATCCCTGAACATGAAAGCACTATTTCAACCCTTTATACATATTTACATGTTATTTCCGTCAAACTTGTCTTCCATTGAACTAATCAGTAAGGGATTTTTAGAGTAGCTGATTATGAATCTGGAGATAAAATTAAAAAATTCAAGATGGCGGACCCAATATGGCGGACCAAAATTGTAAAAAGATGGCTGATTCAAACCAATTTTGGTATTTGGAGGTTTTGGGGGCCTCTAATTACGAATCTGAAGTTGGAAATTAAAATATAATTTGTTCGTCGCACTTTATTATTCTTATTATTATTGTAATGTTTTTTTCTTGTATTGGAGACTTGAATAAGCTCTCGCTGTTTTTTCGTGAAAATGAATGCTTTATTTTAAAAAATTAGTAAAGAACATGTCATTGAAAGTATTGTTCATCGCTAGCCATTACTTTCCCCCATCTTTCTGGCAGCATACGAATACCATGTCGAAAGAACGACTCATCTTTTGAGGTTATCCACGAGTCTACCCATTCTTTGGCATCTTCATGAGAATAGAAGTGCTGCTCCGCCAGGCCATGAGTCATCGATCGGAACAAGTGGTAGTCGGAAGGAGCAATATCTAGTGAATACGGCGGGTGGGATAGGACTTCCCATTTGAGCGTTTGCAAGTAAGTTTTGACCGGTTTTGCAACATGTGGTCGAGCGTTGTCATGCTGTGAAATTACTTTGTCATGTCTCTCCTCGTATTGCGGCCGTTTTTCCTTCAATGCTCAGTTCAAACGCATCAATTGTAGTCAATAGCGATCTCACGTGATGGTTTCGTTGGGTTTGAGGAGCTCATAATATACTATACCCAGCTGATCCTACTAAATACAGAGCATGAGCTTGGAATAATGGATATTCGGCTTTGCCGTCGATGTTGATGCATGGCCGGGCTTACCCCACGATTTTCTACGCTTCGGGTTATCGTAGTGTATCCACTTTTCATAGCTAGTTACGATACGATGCAAAAAACCTTCCTTTTCTGCCGTTGGAACAGCTGTTCACAAGTAAAAAAACGCCGTTCGACGTTTCTCGGCTTCAATTCGTACGGCACCCATTTCCTTGCTTTTGAATCATTCCTAATGCTTTTAATCGTTTGGCAACTGCTGTGTGATCAACTCCTAATGATTCTGCAAGTTCATTTTGCGTCTGACATGGGTCTTCATCGAGTAATGCTTCCAATTCTTCGTTTTCAAACTTTTTCGGTGCGGCAAAGCGTTTTTTATCTTCGACATCAAAATCATTATTTTTAAGCGTCTAAACCAACCTCTGCATGTTGTCTCCTACAGAGCATGGTCGCCGTAAGTCTCCACAAGAATTCTATGTGCTCCAGCTGCAGATTTTTTTTGAAAAAAACAATGCAGTAAAATTATCCGCAAATACTCTTTTTTGACACGAAATTTGACATGTTTAACTCTATGAAAAAATATGTTTTACGCTTCGGCGGAATAACATATACTAGGTGCGCAACTAAGTTTCCAGGTTTTTTTGATCAATGAAAAATGGAAAATTTCAAGAGAAATACAAAAAATGGTTTATTCAAAGTATCGTCCCTCGCTAGCTACATATTTTTGCTATCTCTCTGGCGATACATGAATAGGGCGACGATAAAATGACGAGTCTTTGGACCGAAACCATTCATCTAACCAATTTTGCACTTTTTCGAAATTGGCCAAGTGTTGTCCAGCCAAGTCATGCGCCATCGACCGGAACAAGTGATAATCGGAAGGGGCCAGGTCTGGCCAGGTCTGGCGAATATGGCGGGTGCGGTAGCAGATCCCATTTCAGCGTTTTGATAGTGTCCTGGACGATGGAAATGCGATGGCACGGAGCATTGTCGTGCTGCAATATCACTCGTTCGTGTCTCGTGTCCCATTCTGGCCGTTTTTCGAGCAATGCATGGTTCAAATTGATCAGTTGTTGTCGGTAGCGATGCCCATTGACAGTTCCGCTCGGCTTCTTCTCAGCAGCTCATAGTACACGATTCCTTTCTGGTCCCACCAAACGCAGAGCATTGTCTTCTTTCCGAAGCGATTTGGCCGTGCCATCGATGTTGATGCTTCGCCAGGTAAAAGCCATGATTTTTTGCGTTTGGGACTCTCGAAATATATCTACTTCTCATCGCTAGTAACAATTCGATGCAGGAAACTCTTTCTTTCATGCCACGAAAGCAAAATTTCGGAAGTGGCTCTTCGATTTTCCATCTGTCTCTCAGTCAACTCATGCGGCACCCATTTTCCTTCCTTTTGAATTTTTCCCATGACATGTAAACGTTTGGAAACACCTTGGCGAGTCATGTTTAATGCCTCCGCAAGTTTATCTTGTATTTGCGTATCATCTTCACCCAATAACGCTTGCAGATCGACATTCTCGATTGTTTTTGGTTTTCCGGAGCGCTCCTTGTCCTCAGTGTCGAAATCGCCACTTCTGAAGTGTTTAAACCAATCTTCACAAATAGTTTTCGATGGTGCATGTTCGCCGCAGGCCTCCTCAAGCAAACGACGAGCTTCAGCTGCACTTTTTTTCAAGTTAAAGCAGAAAAGCAAAGCTTCCCGCAAATGCTGTTTGCGGCTTGGCACAAAACTCGACATCTCCGTTGTTAGAAAAAATATTTTTTCGTTGTGATATGTGTTAGTATTACGACTGGTTATTGTTAACACATGTCCAAGCTATAGAAAAAATACAACTTCAGACATATATGCCGACTACATGTGTCATTAGCGCCATCCATATGTGAAACTCGGAATCTTAGTTGCACATCTAGTACTGTCACTTCGAGCCTAATGGTAGAGCTTCACGATGAAATTGACTGTAGTATTGCCCGATGCAAAAAGGCTAAGATAACACCATCTGTCGAGAAACAGCGAGAACTTATTCAAGTCTCCAATATGTACAAAAGGTTAAAATAGTGCTTTTATGTTCAAGGATCAAGGGGTGATTTCCACCCTTAAAATGCGTTGTCAGCCGATATAAAAAAACACGTGTTTAATATTTTTAATGTTCTACGTGCATGCCAAATTTCATTGGAATCGGTGAGTGACAGGTAGTATTCCTTGTAAGCTATTACAAGAGTATCAACGATTTCGTTTGAACCGTAATCGATAATTTTAAAAAAAGTTTTGAAATATTTTTATTTAAGAAAAATTAAAAGAAAAAGCTAAAAAGCGAAAATAAAAATTGAATAATTCAATTGGACAAGATTGAACTCAATTCCGTATGCGTGAGCGTACGTCAAGCAGTGCGGATACATCGCGGAGACGCGCGCGCGTGAGACTTCCGCACACATACGCATGTGTATATCTTGGATAACGTTAATGGCATCGGTACTGTAATTTTGAAGCTCCATAACTCGAAAAGTACTCAACAAAAAATAACTCTGTTAGAGCGTTTTGAAAAGCTACAAAACTTGAGGTAAGCTACAAGAATATATTTATTCCTCGCAGAGTAAAATGGGCTTTAAATACGTATAAGCTCTATAAATCTTATAATCCTTGGAGGAGATGGGATCTTTCTGTCCCTACTACAAAAAGGCATTGACATTGCGTTGTCAAAAATCTGCCTTTTATACAAAAGTAGCTTCATTCTAAGCCGCATTTCAATAATATGGAAAGAGGCTAACTAGCTGGTTTTTATACCCAAAGATGGACAGCGCTCTGTTTCAACTCAACCCAAGTCATACAAGCCTATAAGCCTCACCTCCTTCATGCTAAAAGGTATGAAAAAAGTGCAAGACCAGTACTTAAGGAGCGAGGTGCTAATACACGCACCCCTCCACAGAAATCAATATGCCTATCAAAAGACGAAGTCCACCATCACAACCTTGCACACGTTAGAAAGCAAAATTGAAAAGACTTTAATCGCAAAAGAGGTAGCCCTATATGCCTTCATGGACATAAAAGGGGAATTCGATAATATCTCTTTTGAATCCATTGAGGAAGCAGCCGTTAGGAAGGGCATTTCACTATCACCTCATGGATCAAAGTCATGCTCAGTTGCAGAAGAATCAAAGCAATTATGGCAGGAGAGACGACAATCGTCGGAGCAGGCAGAGGCTGCCCCCAAAGTGGGGTCCTATCGCCTCTCCTGCGGTCGGCTGTGGTCGATGATCTCCTATACAAATTGTCTGATAATGGATATGCGGTACAAGGATATGCCGACGACTTAGTTATCGTTGTCCGCAATCAGACTGAAGCTACTGCTTCACATAGTATGCAAAGAGCACTGAACATCACTTTTGAGTGGTATCAAAAGCAGGACCTATGAATCAATCCAAATAAAACGGTCTTGTTGCTGTTCAAAAGAAGAAAACTGAATTTAACAGCTCCCACACTGAACAGAACTAAAATTTCAGAAAGAAGTCAAATATTAGGTAAATCGCAAAGTTCCGTCCGTTTAGCAACAATTAGCTATAGCTAGAACTGTCGTTAACTTTTAATGTCTAAACGAAGCTTAATAGTTTGTTTTGACATCTGTCAATAACATTCAGTACATAAAAGTATATGTTTGCATCAATAACATTGTTTTTCACTGCATCAAAGATGTCGAAATTTGAGCCAAATGAGCGTCATTTGCGCGAAGTGTTAATCTTTTGCTTCAATTGGAAGTAAACTGCAGCTGAAACTCATCGAATGCTTGTAAAAGTATGGTGATAATGCTCCTTCCAATAAAACATGCAGAAAATAGTTTCGGCGCTTAAAAATGGTGATTTTGATGTAGAGGACAAAGAGCGTTCTGGACGGCCAAGAGTATTCGAAGACGAAGAATTGCAGGCATTGATGGACGAAGACCCATGTCAAACGCAAAAGCAACTTGCAGAAACATTAAATTGTGCTCAATCTGTCATTTCCGATAGTTTGAGAGCCTTAGGAAAGGTTTACAAGGAAGGGAAATGGGTCCCATATGAACTGAAGCCAAGAGACATTGAAAGGCGAAAAACCACCTGCGAAATTCTGCTCGCTAGGCAACAAAGAAAGAGATTTTTACATCGTATCATCACTGGGGATGAAAAGTGGATTTATTTTGACAACCCCAAACGTCGAAAAACTATTTGCGATCCCGGTCAACCCTCAACATCGACGCCAAAACGGAATATCTACGGAAAGAAGGCAATGTTCTGTATTTGGTGGGATCAGAGGGTGTGCTGTATCATGAGCTGTTGAAAAGTGGTCAAACAGTCATAGGGGATCTCTACAGAGAACAAATGATCCGTTTGAACCGAGCATTGCACGAGAAACGACTAGAATATGAAATGAGACAGCATAAAGTGATTTTGCTTCATGACAACGCTCAGCCTCACGTCACAAAATATGTCAAGGAAACATTAGAAGCACTTCGCTGGGAAGTGTTACCCCATACTTATTTACCAGACTGTGCTTCTTCCGACTACCACTTGTTTCGGCCGATGGCACACGCACTTGCTGACGAATGCTTCAATTCTTATGAAAACGTCGAAAAATGAGTCTCTGACTGGATAGCCTCCAAAGATGAGTCATTCTTTCGTCGCGGAATTCGCTTGCTGAAAGATGCGAAAAAGTTAACGATGGACAATACTTTGATTGATGTACTTTTTCATTTTGTTTCTTAAATAAAGCCATACGTTTTGCAAGAAAACGGACGGGACTTTCCGGACCTAATATTTAGAAATAACCATTGATCAGAAATTAACATGGAATTCCCATCTCGGCAAAATACGCAAAAAAAGCTACCTTTACCATCCACACATGCCGAAGGTTAATAAGCGGAAACTGAGGACTCAGGCCGAGTATGATATATTAGTCATACAAAGCTATCATAAGACCCATGGTCACCTAGCTCTGGTATGGTGGCCAAAGCTACACAATAATCAACGTAGAACAACAATAAGCAACTGTAGCATGTTTTTTTTTTAATTAATTGGTCTCAGCAAGACCTTACTCGTATCGATCTGGTCAAATTAGACCAATTTACGATATCCTATTAATATATGGATTATTATGTGTTGAAATGTATTGAAAAATTAGGAATGGGTGGGATCATAGTGGTACCCACTCCACTTTGCAAATAGACCATCATATAAGTCCTGCTGCTTTGCACTCATATATCCTTTATTTACTTCCTAACAGAGAAGGAACAAATCTGTGGGTTTGACCAGAGGTAACCACCTCATCTATCCCAGGATGTGCAGTAGACAAAATGCTTTGATGTTATGGTTGCAGAAATACTGTTGATGACTCTTAGCAACTTTGTTGCCTTCTTCAATTATCGTATTTATTTTGAGATTTCGATGAATGTCGGCATTTGGACAGTATCAAGGCGCATTTATTATCTCACGCAACACTTTATTTACCTAGGTACAAGTAACAATGCCTCTCTTTGCAGTCGCCGTGCGCTCGGAATAGCACTAGAAATGTCGCTTCCGAACGACATCTCTTAACGTTATCTAGAGAGAGGAGAATATCATGAGCGTGAAGCGTCAGATAGCTCAGTGGTCTAGAGCAGTCGCCCGGCAAACGAAAAATCCGGGTTCGATTCCCAGTCTAGCGACTACCGCGCTCTCGATATTTTTCTCTCTTCGAAACGAAAATAAGACGCAGGTCCCGAACGCACAGCTTCCCGTCGCCACCTAGTACGCCCTCCTTCTTTCATGGTTTCGTGGCACTTTATTTTGAAATGTTTGTATTTCATTGATAATAGAGTTTTTACTCCATCCCCAAAACTGGATACCATATATCTATACTGGTTTGATAATTTGTTTATATAACAAAAGTTTGTTGCAGAGCGATAATTTAGAATCTGCCAATGAGTTATTTCAATTTAAATTTCACTGATTTTAGCTGTTTCTTTTCAAGTTTAATATATTTTTCCACCATAGCTTGGCATCGAGTGTTATGCCAAGATATTTTGCTATACTAGGTGCACAACTAAGTTTCCGGGTTTTTTATCAATGACAAATGGAAAATTTCAAGAGAAATACAAAAAATGATTTATTCAAAGTATCGTCCCTCGCTAGCTACATATTTTTGCCATCTCTCTGGCAATACATGAACACCGCGACGATAAAACGACGCGTTTTTGGACCGAGACCATTCATCCAACCAATTTTGCACTTCTTCGAAATTGGCCAAGTGTTGCCCAGCCAAATCATGCGCCATCGACCGGAACAAGTGATAATCGGAAGGGGCCAGGTCTGGCCAGGTCTGGCGAATATGGCGGGTGCGGTAGCAGATCCCATTTCAGCGTTTTGATAGTGTCCTGGACGATGGAAATGCGATGGCACGGAGCGTTGTCGTGCTGCAATATCACTCGTTCCTGTCTCGTGTCCCATTCTGGCCGTTTTTCGAGCAATGCATGGTTCAAATTGATCAGTTGTTGTCGGTAGCGATGCCCATTGACAGTTCCGCTCGGCTTCTTTTCAGCAGCTCATAGTACACGATTCCTTTCTGGTCCCACCAAACGCAGAGCATTGTCTTCTTTCCGAAGCGATTTGGCCGTGCCATCGATGTTGATGCTTCGCCAGGTAAAAGCCATGATTTTTTGCGTTTGGGATTCTCGAAATATATCTACTTCTCATCACTAGTAACAATTCGATGCAGAAAACTCTTTCTTTCATGCCACAAAAGCAAAATTTCGGAAGTGGCTCTTCGATTTTCCATCTGTCTCTCAGTCAACTCATGCAGCACCCATTTTCTTTCTTTTTGAATTTTTCCCATGGCATGTAAACGTTTGGAAACATCTTGGCGAGTCATGTTTAATGCCTCCGCAAGTTTATCTTGTATTTGCGTATCATCTTCACCCAATAACGCTTGCAGATCGACATTCTCGATTGTTTTTGGTTTTCCGGAGCGCTCCTTGTCCTCAGTGTCGAAGTCGCCACTTCTGAAGTGTTTAAACCAATCTTCACTGATTGTTTTCGATGGTGTATGTTCGCCGCAGGCCTTCTCAAGCAAACGACGTGCTTCAGCTTTACTTTTTTTCAAGTTAAAGCCGAAAAGCAAAACTTCCTGCAAATGCTGTTTACTTGGCACAAAACTCGACATCTTCGTTGTTAGATAAAATATTTTTGCGTTGCGATATGTGTTGGTATTACGACTGGCTATTGTTAACAGATGTCCAAGCTATAAATAAAACACAACTTCAGACATGTATGTCGACTACATGTGTCGTTGGCGTCATCCATATGTGAAACCCGGAAACTTAGTTGCGCACCTAGTATTAGCGTAGCAAACTATTTGCTGACCGATCACGACAGATCGTGGATATTCGCACCTATTGGTAAAGTTTATGTGCTGGGATTTACTTTTATTTAGCTTGATGCTTGATTGTTTCATCCAATTATTGACTTTATTAATAGCATGTTAGAGTTTAGTTGTAGTAAATCAGATATTTATTCCGGTTGCGAGGATGGCAATATCATTAGCAAAAGTTGCAATTTTTATACCAGGTAACTTCGGGTTGTCAGCAGTGTACAGCAGATACAACTTCGGTCCGAGTACACTCCCCTGGGGCACGCCGATATCTTACGATAGTTGGAATAGCAGTCCTCACATCGCACTCTGAAGCATCGCTCTTCGAGATATGATTTTAGTAATAGGCAATATGACTTAGGTAGCATTTTACTGAGTTTAAAGTTGAGTCCCTCATGCCAGACTTTATCGAAGGCCTGAACTACATCCAAGAAGATGACAGCACATACCTTTTTCTCTTCCAGTGCTTTTTCAATGTCGTCAGTTATTCTGTGCACCTGATTGATCGTGGAATGCTTATTTCGAAATCCGAATTTGTGTGCTGGTAGCAGATTATTTCTAGTAATAACCAGTTTCAGTCTCGCTAGGAGTAGCCTCTTAAAATTCTTAGACACAACTGGGAGAAGTGATATAGGCCGGTATGACCCCGTTTCCTCCAGTGGCTTGCCAGGCTTTGGTAAAATGCTGACTTACACAATTTTCCACTGTTTCAGTATATATTTGAGTCGAAGAGAAACATACAAATGTATTAATTTGAGAATGCCTCTCTTTGGCAGTTCCTTAAGCAGCTAAGCTGTTACGAGGTCAAAGCCAGGTGAATTTTTCGAGTTTAATAACTGTATCTTTTTCTAAACTTGTTTAGGAATAATGTGGTTAATAGTGTCGCCATCATTATTAAGTACTAAAGTCAGTTTTAAATCGCTATTTGCATTTGACAGAGCCTGGAATACTCCTTCAAGATGGTCAACGTGAGCATCAGCCTTTTCTTAGCTACTTCTTGCTCATGTCCTATCCAGTTTGCGAATTGGCGATGTATTAATAATAGGCTTTTTAATTTTTTAGTGGTTTTCCATAAGGAATAGTTGGTATCTTTTTCTGCAGTTAATTCTTATAAGAATTCTGTAATTTCTTGGTTCTTTATTGTATAAATAATTCTTTTGAGTTGCTGACTTAGTCGATAGCATAAGATTTTGATTTCTGGATTACGACTCTTCTGTCATTGCCTGCATACTTTCCTTTCTTCTTTTCAGTTTCTTGATTTCCAATGTGTGGTTCCTGCCTAGGATTTTTTTCCTTATTTCTGGTATTGCTTTTTCTTGCTTATTATAATTGTTCCGCGAATATTTTTGTTTCTTTTTCAAGTTATTCTACATTTTTTAGCAGCACATTAAGTTCTATAAGTTTTCCTAGTTAATCCCTGAATCCCCACCCAAACTGTCCGTTTATTAGTGATAGCGAGATTGGGAGTCTTGGTGATTACAGTTTCGCTTAGCGTCATAATTATTAGAGAATAATCGGAGCTGAAATCCAGGTTCAAATCAACTTTAATATAGTTGGCTAGTGCTAATAAGTAATTTTATTACTCATACAAGTACTTTTATTATTCGTATAAATAATAAAATTATTTATTATTAGTCAATTTATTACTATATAAATTGTACTGACTTTTGGAAATTTCAAAATCATCAAATTAACAAAAATCAGGGCGCTATTATAACAATATATTCTTGAGACTAAATGAAGCAAGAAAGTCTAGTACCACTTTTTCTTTCGCCAAATAGTTAGCGAGATATCATAAGTTAAATATCGAAAAAGTTATCAAATTTTCCTCAAATATCTCAAAAAATATTAGACATATAAAAAAATGTTAAAACAAAGTTGTTCAAATTAAGTGAAAGAAAAAGACAGTATAATAAAAAATAAGGGTTCCTATTTAAAAAATCCAAGTTGACCTTCAAATGGCCTTGAAAATGGAAGTCAAGGTCAAAGTCAAGGTCATCATAAGATAGCTCACTTAAATACCTACAACTTTTCAGATAATTTTTCTTGAAACTTCAATACTGAAGAGTTATTAAGGTGGTCCGTTACTTTTGGGACATTCTGTATAATATATTTTAACATATAAAATAATTTCGTTTTAAAAGAAAAATAGTATTAAATTACAAAAAGATGTTTAAATGAAGAATAATCTTATTTATCAGTCAAAGTATTGGGTTGGCCAATAAGTCTATGCAGTTTTTTACTTATAAATGATCAATGATTATTTTTATAGAAGGTAATAACTTTAATCAATTATGTATTGGCCGTTGTTATCTACTATCTTTTGCCATCTTTCGGGCAACTTCATAATTCCTCGTTCAATGAACTTCCTGTCTTTCTGGGCAAAAGACTGTTCCAAGTGTTGTTTGACAACTTTCTCACAAACGAAGTGCTTTTCATTCAAGGAATTTTAAAAGGAGCGGAACAGGTAATCTGAAGGTGCAATCTCTGGAGAATACGAAGGATGTGGTAAGACATCCCAGCCTAGCGCCAATAATTTTTGCCGATCTTCTGCGCTTGATGTTATTGCAGACAATCCATTTTTCGTCGCCAGTTACCATACGCTTCAGAAATGGATCGCTTTTCTCACGTTTTCCGAGTGAATTGCTGATGGAAATGCGTTGGATTAAATGAGCTTCGCTCAGTTCGTGCGGAACCCAAACATCGAGACGGCTAACATAACCAAGTTAATATACATGATTTTCCACGCTCGATTTCGATATTTGGAGAACGTCTGCAATCTCCCGTGTCGTGTAATATAGATTAATGTCGATTACCGCCTTCAATTTGTCGCTGTCGATCTCATTTAGTCGGCCTAGTTTGTCTTTAATGGAAAAATCTCCGCAACGAAATCTCGTAAACCACTTTTGGCACACGCGTTCTTTGACGGCATCCTCACCATATATTGCACAAATCTTTTTACAGGTTTGCGCCGCGTCTTTTTTAAAATGAAAAAGCATAATATGCCGAAAATGCTCGTAATCCATTTTCAGATGATGCAAAACACACAAGATACACAAAGCAATATTTACGTATATTTTTTAAATGCGCGTTGAAATGTCATCTGCCAATGACTATACGCTTTCAAGACTTCCGACTGAAGATAAAGCTTAGCAGATAGCCTTGAAGCCATTTATCGAGAAAAACCGCACAGACTTATTGGCCAACCCAATATTAATGTCGATATTTAAGAAATACAAAATGTCATAATTCATTGTATAAAAATACTAGTGTTTTTAAAAAATAATGAAAGAATCGTAGAAAATATATACCGCTTGTTAGTCCACAAGATAATTAGCTTGAAGAATAAGAGATTATACGGTAAGGTAGTGCTTAAACCGTCTAATAGATTCGAAAATTCCTGAGTATTGAAATGCTTGAGAAGGTAATGATATTGAAAAATCAACCCTGTTCCCATCACTACCGTCCAAAGTAATCTGAAGAAGAAAGAAGACTTCGGCCATATTCCAATGAGATAAAGACCAATTTTAACAGATTGGCTGATGGTGCTAGTTGGTATCATTTTACGTGAAATTTTATTCCGTTCAGTTGACAAACGAGCTAGATACAAATTTTGTTCAGTTTTATTCAATTGCTGGACGTTTATCAGAGCATAAGCTTCAAAATATTAACATGAATATTGTGTACAATCCTACTTTGATTGTGATCAACCAATCATAAACGTTAGACGTGTATTTCTTTGGATGTTTAAAAATGCAGGAGAGAGTTACAACGATCGAACAATGATTGCAGACTTCGAACAATCGACGAAAGTTTACTTCATAAGTTCCAAGAACCGAGCATATCGGCAATTGTAGTTATCGCAAGTTATTTACTTTAAAAATGCAAGAATAAAAGAGAGAAAGTATAGTATACTTAGGCAAGTAAAAATTGTCAGAATAACTTGGTCCAGAAAAATTGCCGAATAAAAGTGAAATAATGAATTTTTGTAGAAGAGTATTTACGATATATAAATAAACATAATAAAGAGACGAAAACAAGTTCTAAATTAATGTAATTTTAAATAACACATGCATAAATACATGAATTGAATAATCCGAATTAAAAGTTGTTCAAAGTAGTTTATGTCGTAGTATTACATAATTATATGCAGAAGGATATTAAACTACGCTGCTCAAAAGAATTATGGCATAGATAATTTATTGCCGAAAATTGCCCAACTTTGACTGGCGATTACTTCGCGAAAAATTATTGTAGACTAATAATTTTTTTTCAAAATGAAGCTTGAAGTCTCTACTTTAAGAATGTATCTCCATTTTTTCCATACGATGCACCCCTACCCCTATAACCCCTGACATCTGAGGGCATGTTTGGTATACTGAAAATTGCAAAGTTTGACGGAATGTATGGACGTGGACAATTTTTTTTCGGGGACGCCGTCATTAAATATCGTTATTTTTGAAGGGCTGTAACTTTGCGACAAAAAATTGTAGTGGCTCCATTTTTTCCAAATTGAAGGGGAAGATTTGAACTTTATGACGATGCAAACGACGTCCCCGAAAAAAAAATTGTCCACGTCCGTGCATTCCGTCAAACTTTGCAATTTTTAGTATACCAAACATGCCCTCAGATGTCAGGGGTTACAGGGGTAGGGGTACATCGCATGAAAAAAATAGAGATATTTTCTTAAAGTAGGGACTTCAAGCTTTATTTTGAAAAAAAGATCATTAGTCTACAATAATTTTTCGCGAAGTAATCGCCAGTCAAAGTTGGGCAATTTTCGGCAATAAATTATCTATGCCATAATTCTTTGGAGCAGTGTATTTGTTACCATTTATATCTGACAAGGAAACCGTTGGAACTGTCTCTCATTAATTTTAATGACCGTTGGATATGTTGTACAGAATTGCAAAATATGAGACATATATTTTTTTATATGAGTTCTTATTTAAGATTTAAAGATTGAAACAATCTCTAAAAAAAAGGAGTTTCCCATTTTTAGCGAATATCTCCGAAATTATGAGGTATAAATGTTTCATACAAAGGTTGTGCATTTTTTTTTATTTTTTATAATATTATATTTTTAATAATTACCAAAATGAGGGTTCCACTAAAAAAATTCAAGATGACCTTTACGTGATTTTGACAACGCTACTCAAGATCATACTAATACTGCCATATAAGGCATTTATGTCATTTAAAATCCTATAACTTTTGTATGAAACATGTTTTTCAAAAATGCTTTGTTGGACTTTTTCCTGTATAATTTACGAGGTCTGCCCCAAAAGTAGTCCGACCTTTGCCTGTATGATGAGAAAAAACTGTTCCAGAGTGATATGAACAACGTCACCTTCAAAGTAGTTTCCTTCCGAAGCAATGACCTGTCAACGGTACACCCACTTGCGAAAGCAGTCCTGGAAGTCGTTTTTTCTGATAGCCAACAGTTCCCTCGTCACATTTTGTTATATTTCCTCAACAATGTTAAATTTTTTTCCCCTTCAACGGATGTTTCAACTTAGGAAATAACTAAAAGTCACATGGAGATATACGAGTATCTGGACTGTACGGAGTTTGACGAAGTTGGATAATGCCGTGTTTAGTCAAAAACTTTTGACTCAGGTGAGATGAATGAGCAGATGCGTTTCATGCAGTCATTGTGAAATGCAACTCTCGGAGTTTTCGACGCTCACACAACTGCGTACCGTTGCCGACTGAACAGCTGTTAGGTCATGCCGCTTGGTGGGGGTACTCCTAAAAGTCCACCCTAACTGAATACCTATTTTCCACAATAGGATGCCCAAGAACAAAAGTATATGCAGAGGTCTTGTGGGACAGACTTTGTACATCGTGTATAGCGCCCTCTAAAAGTGCCCTTTAAGTAAATTAATGTACAGGTAAAATTTACTAGTCTAAATCTTTCCAATAATATATAATATATAGCCATTCGCAATTATTATACTTCGTGCATTTCCCTTATTAATTTACTTAATAATTTACAATATAAGTAAAACAAAGTATGTATAATGGAACATATGAATTATTTATAACAGTGTAGTAAAAGTGACCGTAAATCAAAAAATATTTATACAAGAGAAGTGACAAGCAATGCTTAGAATAATACAAGTAAATATATACATAAGTGACCTTAGGATAAGTATTTACAGCATGCTGTAATGTAATAGTTTACTAATCGAGGCGCAAAATGCATGCAACTGATAGAACGAAAATAAGTAAATGACCATAAAAATTGATTAGTATGTATTTATAAAATTCCGCAAAATTACGAGTTCTTAAACGAGGTGCTAAGTATGAATGCAGGTGAAAAATAAGTAAATAAATGAACAAAATAAAAGCATATATCGCTGTCTACAACTCCGCAACAACACACCTATTCTAATATTTAAGATACAAGAGTGGTTCGGTAACTATGATACGGTGAACAGGAAGCTGATCCGTCTCGGCGACACATTAAGGCGATAACGAACACACCGAACTACGGAAAGCAGGACTGCACTGAGTAACAGTGGATGCACTGTCTGCATTTCGGAAAATAGGAATCTTAACCCATTTTCGGTAAACAGGCCGAGGTGACGGTGAACGCTCCATCTGAGTCACAGAAATCGGGAATCTTAATCCGTTTTCGGCGAACATACCGAGATGACGGCAAACGCACCGTTCGGACTTCGGAAATCGAGAGAAGATGCTGAAAATAAACCTATACTATTAGTTGCTACAAGCGATTTACTAATTTCTAATATCGAAGTCCTGTCATTAGATCCCGGGATAATAAGTTCAGTTTGTCTTGATAATTATCAAATCCGTCACTTATGTCTGGTTACCCTTATAAAAAAATCTCCTCAATTTTGGGTGTTAATATTCAAAAAACGCTTAACTTTGGGTGTTAAACACCAATAAAAAACGCTCAACTTTGAGTGTTGTACACCGAATAAACGCTCAATTTTGGGTGTTATACACCGAAAAAACACTCAAATTGGGTGTGATTTCGGATCGTCAATTGAAGGTTACACCCAAATGACGGTTAAAGCTCAATGAAAACCCTCACAATGACACCTAAGAAAACCTTTAAAATAACACCCAAATAAAACCCTCAAAAGGAAACCCTGAAATTAAATGAACCCAAATTTTGCAATATACACAAATGAAAGCATATGTTCATGAAATTTTTGTTTATTTGTTGTTTTCACTTAAGAACTTAAAAATAAGCCATTAATCGAATAAATAAATAGGCTAAATACACTTTCATCTAATTGTATCATATTCGTTTTGATGGTGTTCGTTTCCAGTGTAATTGTAGAGCTAATCATCAAATACACTCAAACGTAAAAAACCCAGTACACTAAAAATTTGGGAAAAAATTACAAAATTTCAAATGATCAAAACTTGGTAAATAATGAAGATACAAATATGCGCAGAAATGCAAAATGAAGCTTGAAACGTCCTCTTTAAGAATATCTGAATGGCAATTATGCTTGGCCATTTTTTTCAAAATGGCGGATGATAAAGTGAGAGGATGCAAAATTGATAATCGAAGGTCTGTGTTTGCGATGGTGCATGGTGTGCATCAGGTATCGCAGCATAATGGGACCAAATGCACATGAAAGTATAGAGTGTTATCTTTAAAATGCTACTTTACCGAGCTCGATGTGACCATTTTTCACTGAGTTGTTCCAACTTTTGCTAAAAATGCGGTTTTCTTGTTAAATTTGCATAATTCAGTGAATAAGTATCGCATCAAGCTCTATAACGAAGTATTTTAAAGAAAACATTCTATACTTTTAGGTACTTTTCGTCCAATTGAGCTACTACACTTACTTTGCTCCATGCGCCGTCGCACGCTCGAACCTTTTTTTAGCAACTTTTCATGTTCTCCTTTTTATCACCCGCCATTTTGAAAAAATATCGTTGCGCACAATTTCGATAGATCTTTCGAAAAGTACGGTTTCAAAGCTTTCAAACCGTTTTTGAAATTTGCTGCTAGGATATTTAGGTGTCGAGATATTCAATTCCGAATTTGCAACAAATGTCGATTCAGCGAGGCTTAAGGGGCTAAGAGGCTCTGCGGTTCGTTTGGCTCTTTCATAATTTCAATAGCTATGTTCATGTTTCTCTATATAATAATTTACATAACCAGCACAATATATTCAATGATTTGCATTTATTATTTTGAAAGCCAGGGAAATGAAAGTAAAATTCAATTTAGGTTCTTCATTTTGCGTAATCGATATTACGTAATAAAGATGAATTGCGTTTTAAGATAACGCTGTCATTAGCTCAAATTATGGTTGTAAGTCTTCCCAATATAAACCGCATGGAGTTTTACTGGTAGGAAAGTTCCATTGTATGTAGTGTGTGTGTGTATGTGTGTGTGTTTGTATACCACAAGGATAAGGACCCCGTGGTTCGTCAGCTCCACAGTATTTTAAGATTTCATACCCTCCTTGTGGTGTGTGTGTGTGTGTGTGTGTGTGTGTGTGTGGTGTTACAGCAGAGATAAGGACCCCGCAGTTCATCACTTTTGCAGTAATTAATGACTCCAAACCCTCTCTGCTGTGTGTGTGGTGTGTGTGTACTAATAGTGGGTATGACTGCCTCGTGCGCGTATTACCTCATTCATACGATCAGGCATACTCCTTATTAGTCTTTTAATTTCATCCTGCGTAATTGTATTCCATTCGTTTTCGAGAATTATTCGCAGTTCTCGCAGTGACTGAGAAGCAGGTACGTGATTTCGCACTTTCCTGCCGAGGTTGTCCCATAAGTGTTCGATTGGATTTAAATCTGGACTATTTGCTGGCCAATCGAGTCGATTTATGCCAACTTCATCGAAGAAATCAAACACAATTTAAACTATAATTGATTGTTTCGCATCGAAATTATTGCGTCAATTATGGCGACGATAAATCCTGAAAAGGCTGCTCAAGTTATTGCTTTAATTGAAGATGGCAGAAGTCGAAGGTACGTTGCTCAGGCACTTGATTTGTGAGTGTCAACTGTGCAACGTGCTTATGCCAGGTACTTACAAAGCAATTCTTTCCATAGAAGGCCTGGTTCGGGACGTCCTCGATGTACCAATCACAATGATGACCGATTTATTGTTTCAAATTCGTTAAGAGACAGACATCGAACATCTGTTCAAATTAGAAACAATTTAAGGGATGTCCGCAACATTAATGTATCCGTTAACACCGTTCGGAGAAGATTAAAGGAACAAAATCTGCTTTCGCGCAGGCCAGCAGCTGTACCTTTGATTAAATGTCACCATCGCGTAGCTCGACTCAATTTTGCAGTTGAGCATAGAGACTGGACTTACGCAGACTGGAGCAAAGTACTCTTTAGCGATGAATCTCGTTTTTGTGTCTATTCTCCAGATGGACGAGAACGAGTTTATCGTCGCGGTGGAGAACGATTTGCAGATTGTACGGTAAGTGAGAGGCATAGCTACAATGGAGGCTCTGTAATGATTTGGGCAGGAATTTCAGCTAATGCTCATACAGATCTGCACTTTTTTGACAAAAATGTGAACGCAGATGTATACGTGGAAGACATACTCATTCCGTATGTTGTTCCGTACGCATCCTTCATCGGAGAGAACTTCTTGTTTATGCAAGACAATGCTCGACCACACACTGCGAGAAGAGTGTTTGATTTCTTCGATGAAGTTGGCATAAATCGACTCGATTGGCCAGCAAATAGTCCAGATTTAAATCCAATCGAACACTTATGGGACAACTTCGGTAGGAAAGTACGAAATCACATACCTGCTTCTCAGTCACTGCGAGAACTGCAAATAATTCTCGAAAACGAATGGAATACAATTACGCAGGATGAAATTAAAAGACTAATAAGGAGTATGCCTGATCGTATGAATGAGGTAATACGCGCACGAGGCAGTCATACCCACTATTAGTACACACACACCACACACACAGCAGAGAGGGTTTGGAGTCATTAATTACTGCAAAAGTGATGAACTGCGGGGTCCTTATCTCTGCTGTAACACCACACACACACACACACACACACACACACACACCACAAGGAGGGTATGAAATCTTAAAATACTGTGGAGCTGACGAACCACGGGGTCCTTATCCTTGTGGTATACAAACACACACACATACACACACACACTACATACAATGGAACTTTTCCTACCAGTAAAACTCCATGCGGTTTATATTGGGAAGACTTACAACCATAATTTGAGCTAATGACAGCGTTATCTTAAAACGCAATTCATCTTTATTACGTAATATCGATTACGCAAAATGAAGAACCTAAATTGAATTTTACTTTCATTTCCCTGGCTTTCAAAATAATAAATGCAAATCATTGAATATATTGTGCTGGTTATGTAAATTATTATATAGAGAAACATGAACACAGCTATTGAAATTATGAAAGAGCCAAACGAATCGCAAAGCCTCTTAGCCTCTTAAGCCTCGCTGAATCGACATTTGTTGCAAATTCGGAATTAAATATCTCGATACCTAAATATCCTAGCAGCAAATTTCAAAAACGGTTTGAAAGCTTTGAAACCGTACTTTTCGAAAGATCTATCGAAATTGTGCGCAACGATATTTTTTCAAAATGGCGGGTGGTAAAAAGGAGAACATGAAAAGTTGCTAAAAAAAGGTTCGAGCATGCGACGGCGCATGGAGCAAAGTAAGTGTAGTAGCTCAATTGGACGAAAAGTACCTAAAAGTATAGAATTTTTTCTTTAAAATACTTCGTTATAGAGCTTGATGCGATACTTATTCACTGAATTATGCAAATTTAACAAGAAAACCGCATTTTTAGCAAAATTTGGAACAACTCAGTGAAAAATGGTCACATCGAGCTCGGTAAAGTAGCATTTTAAAGATAACACTCTATACTTTCATGTGCATTTGGTCCCATTACGCTGCGATACCTGATGCACACCATGCACCATCGCAAACACGGACCTTTGATTATCAATTTTGCATCCTCTCACTTTATCATCCTTCATTTTGAAAAAAATGGCCGAGCATAATTGCCATTCAGATATTCTTAAAGAGGTCGTTTCAAGCTTCATTTTGCATTTCTGCGCATATTTGTATCTTCATTATTTACCAAGTTATGATCATTTGAAATTTTGTAATTTTTTCCCAAATTTTTAGTGTACCGGGTTTTTTGCGTTTGAGTGTATATACAGGGTGAGTCAATTAAAGTGTTATAGAGTTATATCTTGGAAATGAATAATTTTAGAGAAAAATGTTTCAGACAAAAGTTGTATGGTGTCAAATGGGACATAAGAAGGTGTCATTGATTAGACCTTGATTAGCCATTTGAAGGTTACGTGAAGGTCACCAACAATTTTTCAAATGGAATATCCTACTTTTTTTGGCATATTCTTATAACGTATTTCAAGAGCTTTCCAAAACACTACAACAAAGTATCTTTTTGTTAAGTACATCCCAAGTTATGAAGCTTTAAAGTTGCAGTACCGCTGGCATTTCCATTATCCAAGGTGTACCGCGTGGAGGTTGCACGGTCGGATTTACACCTCTTTGTGTGTGTGTGTGTGTGTGGACGCGCGCGCGCGCGCGCGAACACGCACCCAAATTTCAGTGTTTACACCCAAAATTGAGAGTTTTTTCATAAGAATAGTTCTTACATATCGGTCGACGTTAACGTTTTATCCGGTCCAGAGATGTTTCCTCTGAGATGATCGAGATAAATATCTCGAGTTGTTGATCCAGCAATCTTTTATAGTCCCTAGATTGCCAGATTTATTCTTTTCGTGCATAATTCAAAAAAATTCGCATGCGAAGCCAGTTTGACCGAATTGATTCGGTCAGACCGCAGCAATACTTGACGACCGATGTTTTTCGAACTTTGGCGGTCGAAGTTCGGAAACCTTCGGTGTCTTGCACTTGAGCGCCAGTAGGCACGGTGTTCGGCGCAGTTTGGGGAGATAGGGCGTTCAGCTGTTACCAGATAGCCAGAGACAGCTAGCTTGTTTTCGTAACGGCTAAAAAAATATTGGCCGTTACAGACACTCTAATTTTGCCATGTGATATTAACACTATGTGATATTAAGATATTAAGATAAGTATGCGCTAAATCGTGCGTTAAATTGGTTCCGAAATGTGTCTATTAACATTTTGACGGACGGACTCACGTATACGTGAGTTCACTGAGCCAGCGGTTATCAGCCGACTTCATGTATACGTGAGTTAATTTAGTTTAAAAATTCAAAAACTTTGTATATAAACTTAAAGAAAATACTCTTAAAAATGTGTGAAAGAGTGACCCCTTTCAGAAAAACACTCAAATATCGAATATTTACAATCAACTTTTCGAATTTACTCTCAAATGTGAGTATACAGAGGGTCCCATTTTAAAAAACGCACCTCGATAAGTTTTCGACGAAACATTTTCAGCAAAAATATTTCGGACGAAAGTTGTATGATTTTAAGGGGAACATAAAACAATTATACTATTTTGTTTACAAATGGCATCACTTTCGAGATATTCACTGATCATTACTTTTCTTAAATGGAAATCTCAATTTTTTATTACACCGTCTTTTTTTACCAATTGATTTAAGCAACTTTGACTGAAACATTTTATTTGCCTAATATGTTTTGAGATATTTAAAGAAAACTTGATAACTTTTTCAATATTTAACTCACGATATCTCGCCATTTGTCAGAAGAAAAAGTGGTACTAGACTTTTCTACTTTATTTAATCTCAAGAATATATTGTTATAATAGCGCCCTGACTTTTGTTAACTTACTGATTTGGAAATTTCAAAATCATCAAATTAACAAAAGTCAGGGCGCTATTGTAACAATATATTCTCGAAATTAAATAGAGCAGAAAAGTCTAGTACCACTTTTTCTTCCAACAAATAGTTAACGAGATATCGTGAGTTAAATATTGAAAAAGTTATCATCAAGTTTTTCTTAAATATCTCGAAAAATATTCGGCAAATGTTTCACACAAAAGTTGTTTAAATTAATTGGTAAAAAAAGACGGTGTAATAAAAAATTGGGGTTTCCATTTAAGAAAAGTAATGATCAGTGAATATCTTGAAAGTGGTGCCATTTGTAAACAAAATAGTATAGTTGTTTTATGCCCTCCTTGAACCCTCCTCGTACAACTTTTGTCCGAAACATTTTTGCTGAAAATGTTTTGTTGAAGAATTATCAAGGTGCGTTTTTAAAAATGGGACACCCTGTATACTTATATTTGAGAATAAATTCGAAAAATTGATTTTAAATACTCGAAATTTGAGTATATTTTCTGTAAGGGA
The DNA here is from genome assembly GCF_003227715.2 of Harpegnathos saltator. Lineage (NCBI taxonomy): Eukaryota > Metazoa > Arthropoda > Insecta > Hymenoptera > Formicidae > Harpegnathos > Harpegnathos saltator. Next base: position 227,143 of record NW_020230070.1, on the reverse strand, counting down.
TGACGAGATATATGTTGATAACCTATCAGATATTAGCGATCAGGTATCAGATAACAGTGATGAAGAATGAGACAGTGGAAGTGACATTATAGTCAAAAGGATGACAAATCTACTACTGAAATAATTACGCTGTTTTACTTACTAAATACTAATTATGTCTGAATTTGCAACATGTCAATAGCATGCCTTTAATTTGTAGCAAAGCTTACAAAAAGTGCCGGTAGCAGCCAGTAATTTTAGTCACCTTTCAAAAAAAGATAAAAAAGCGCCAAGGTATGCGCTCTGTGCGTATATCTTTTGTTTTATAATTTTATTTCCAACAAAAATAATAAAAATAAAACTTCTTTAGAAAATTTGGTCTACAAAAAATAGTAATTTATAATATTTGAAAACATTTCATTCTACTCTTTTTATATTTTTCATTACAAAAATAGTGGTATTAAGATATTTGCGCCATGTGAATATGACAAACTAGTATTATGTTATTACATTTCTTATTTGTTATGTATTTCTTATGTTCTTGTTCTTTTGCAATGCAAGTTTCGAGCGTTAGCTTATTAACTTTATATTGAATTAAAAAAAGAAGGCAAAAAATTTAATCCAAACATATAAGGAAGCGAAAAAAAATTATGAAGATTCATCAAAAACAAAAAGCCCTTAGCGTGCACCTGGGTCGTATTAAATTGCATTAAAACTCAGATATAAATTTGAAGACATCTTATAAATTTTTTGTTATAACTTTAAATCTTATATTTATAATTACTTTAAAAGTTAAATTTTATTATAACGTATATATGTTATAAACATACTTTTATAACTGACATTAAAATTGTTAATACGACACGGGCACGCCAAGGGTTTTTTTATTTTTGGTAAATCTTTATAATTTTTTCAATTCCTTGCATGTTTGGATTAAATTTTCTGCCTTTTTTAAATGTAATATAAAGTTAGTAAGTAGCACGTTACTTGCATTGCAAAAGAACAAGAACAAGAACATAAGAAATACATAACAAATAAGAAATGTAATAACAAAATACTAGTTTGTCATATTCACTTGGAGCAAATATTCTAATATCACTATTTTTGTAGTGAAAAATATAAAAAAAGTAGAATCAAATGTTTCCAAATATTACAAATTACTATTTTTTATAAAACAAATTTTCTAAGGAAATTTTATTTTCATCATTTTTGTTGAAATTGAAATTATAAAACAAAAGATCTATGCACAAAACGCGTATCTTGACGTTTTTTTTTACCATCTTTTGAAAGGTAAATTTTTCGGATATCACTGATTATGTTACAAGAGCTACTATGGACATCATAATAATTACTACAGTTTCCTGTACAGTGTTTAATTATTATAAAAAATATAGAAGGGGCCCCACCTCCACCCTTCCCCTGTTATATATTTAATCTATCAGGAGACACGGTCGTGTCTCGCGTCAAGTTCATGCACAGCAACGGCAAGGCGGACCGTGTATCTATACGCGACGCGTCTAATTGGGAAGTATCGCCGATATCGGATCTCATAACGGCTGAATGAATTGATTTCATATTAAGCTTAATCGATAGCTTGGGCTCGAATTATATAGGGTCATCGAAAAGTATCGAATCCCCCTAATATCTTCAGTTAGAATGCATTTTGGAGAAAATGTTCAATAGCAAAGTTGTATGGTTTCAAGCGGGGAGTAAGATGATGACCTTGACTTTGACCTTGACCATGTCCTTCAAGGTCATTTCAAGGTCAAACTTATTTTTTTAAATAGAACCCCCAACATTTTATTGCATATTATAGCAATAGCTTATCTCGAGAGCTTTCCAAAACACTATAATAATACATTTTTTCATTAAGTACTTTTTGAGTTATAAAGGTTTGAATTTAACAATTTTTTGACATAAAATGTAATATATCTTGTAAAATATTATTTAGTTTTCAGTAATCATAACCTTAATACTTTTGTGCGTGAAATAATGAGACCAATTAATTGGTTTAAAGAAAATACATTAATCGAAAAATATCGGCTCCCCCTAATATTTTCAGTAAGAATGCATTTTGGAGAAAATGTCCAATAGCAAAGTTGTACGGCTTCAAGCGGTTATGCTAGTAGGCTACGGCGGAAAACTGCCCGAAGGTGATCGCGAGAAGCTGTTCGAATGCGTGATGTCCAAAGGTGTTAGTAGGAATCTGCCCGAAAGCGTTGACGGGGCCGATCTTTATTGTCTCACTCTCGCAGACACCAATAGTAATACAAGCTCTTGAGCAAACAATGCGGATCACTGATTTGAATCTTTGATGCAGTGCTGTCTTCTTAGCGAGCAGCAGTCACCTCGTGGACGAAAACGAACAGCCCCAAAAATTGTTTCTGTAACAAAAGAAGCCATTGCGCTTCAACTGATTGTCCCAAACATCTTCATTTTGCTTCCAATAGCCCAGAATTTTTTCGTAAATATTATTAATTGATCTATTAGATTTTCAGTTGCTCAACGAGCTTTTTGCTAGTGCTGGTTGAAATAATCAAATCGAAAGTTGGACCAACACTTAATAATTAGTATTTTTTTCTACTTAATTATTTAGATCAATTTCCTATCACTTACTTGATTAATTCTTCTTTGCTCTAATTAAGAATGGCGGAGCTTTCTGAAAGAGATCGAATAACACTGTTAATGATGCGAGGATGGGGAGATCAACAAAGAGGACATGAAACAGTAACGCGATTATTTAATGAAAATTTTTGGAATGAAAATAATAGGATCTCCAAAAGTACTGTAATCCGTACTATTCAACGTTTCGAGGACATTGGTAGCGTTAATAGCCGCCCAAGATCTGGTAGACATAAAACAGCAACAAATAATGATAAGGCATTAGATGTTTTACAGTCTTTCGTTGAAAGTCCCCACATTTCCATCAATCGCATTGCACAAGAACACGAAATCGGTCATGCATCTGTCAGTAAAATTCTGAAATTGAATAAATGGCATCCATACAAACTCCATTTGGTCCAAGAGTTGTCCGAAGATGATTTTGATAGACGCATCGAATTTTGTGATCTTATGATGGAGATGATTGTCGACGATCCTCTATTACTTAATAATATTGTTTTCTCTGATGAGGCAACATTTTAACTGACTGAAAATGTAAATAGACACAATTGTAGACACTGGAGTGACGTTAATCCTCACTGGAGAAGAGGCAATCATACCCAATATCCACAAAAAGTTAACATATGGGCTGGTATTCTTAATGGTAGACCAGTTGGCCCTTTCTTCATTGAAGGCAATTTGACAGCACAAGTATACACAGTCATGCTTCGCGAACAAATTGTTCCAGCTATTCGAGACATAGCTGGTGGAAATATGGATGAAATTTATTTCCAACAGGATGGAGCTCCACCTCATTATGGTGTCATTGTCCGTCAATATTCGAATTCAGGACAGGTGGATAGGGCGAAGGGGTCATATTGAGTGGCAACCTCGGTCTCCGGACTTGACCCCACTTGACTTTTCCTTGTGAGGTTACTTGAAAAGTAAAGTTTATGCTACCAAGCCTCAAGATTTAGATGATTTAAGAGGGAGAATAACTCGAGAGATAGAACTAATACTATCGGAAACGTTCCGGAATGCGGTTTCAGCTATTTATAACAGATTGGCACAATGCCAGGTTGTTGAAGGGCAACAATTTGAACATTTGTTGTGAATTGTTTGGTACAATTGAATATTTTGCCCAAGCTGACCAATTGGAATGAATTTCGCCTTAACTGGTCGAAATCACGCACCACTCTTGCCTTAACTGGTCGGAATTACACACCACTCTTGCCTTAGCTGGTCGGAATCACATACCACTCTTGCCTTAACTGGTCAGAATCACACACCATTCTTGCCTTAACTGGTCGGAATCACACATCACTCTTGCCTTAATTGGCCGGAATCACACACCACTTAACAAATTGTTAACTTCAAAGCTTAACTCAAAAAATACTTAAAGAAAAAATGTTTTATAGTATTTTGGAAAGCTCTCGAAATAAGCTATAAGAATGTGCAATAAAATGTTGGGAGTTCCATTTACAAAAATAAGGATAACCTTGAAATGACCTTGAAGGAAATAGTCAAGGTCAAAGTCGAGGCCATCATCTTGAAACCATACAACTATTGGACATTTTCTCCAAAATGCATTCTAACTGAAGATATTAGGAGGGTCCAATACTTTTCGATGACCCTGTATAATGAAAGTATTTTTATTTTAGCTTTACATATCCTAGAATCAGAGATATTATGATACATAGTCAAAAATATGAAAATTTTATGAGTAAAAAACTTCGACAACTTCGTCGTTGTCGAAGTTGTCCTTTCCTAATTTATAACACATGATGGAACTAATAGTGCTTGCAGTCCCGAAAAGTGTGTACGCTTGCAGTCAATAACGCGCGAAAAATGTGTACCTAAAAAATTGCGTTTCAATTGCATGTCATAGCGTTTCACAGTTTATTATGTATATATACAGGGTGTCCCACAATTGTAACACACCAACTCCATAGGGGGTAGATCTAAGCGAGAGGAACGAAAAAGTCCTCTTTCATTAGCGATATCTCAATAGTATGAGGGTAGGTATGCTCGTCAAAACATTCCCCCTCCACTCGAGCTCTGGCGCCAGTAGACCACGCCTACCCGTCATCAGAGATCGAGTGGAGGGGGAATGTTTTGACAAACCATACCTACCCCCAAAGTCTAATTGGTCGATTTTTTGACATATACAAATTATGGACGGGGCTAGTAAATGACGGAAATTTGAATCAGCTGATTAAAAATTAACATAATCTAAAAATTACCACAATCTAAGCATCAAATTTTTATTATTCACATTGAGAGTTGGCGATTCTAGCTCTTAGTCAGCTGGTTAATTTACATATTACGTTTTGGAAAATCTCCTAAGCACTGCGAGGCTCGAACCTGAGACCTCAGGCTTTTAAGTTAAGCGCCTTACCATACTACGTCACTGCTACTCGTTGGTAGAAACTGGTTTCACAGCATATATATACGAAGAGAAAGAGTGTGTATGTGTGCGTGGTGTGTGTAGTGCCGTATGCAAGAAGTTCTGGAAAATATCCTGTAAAGCCCTACCAGAACCGAACCTGTGACCGCTGGCTTTTCAGTCAAGCGTCTTATACACTATGCTACTACTATACCTTAATAGAAACTACACTATAAGAAATGGCATGTTAAATTTAACATATTTCATGTGTCTCAAATCATCCTCTCTCATTGTTCCGAATTGGAAAATCATATCGGCGGTTCTGCGTGTTCATTAAAATCGTCCAGAGGATTCTCGCGGAGCATGTGCTGGACGCCGGTAACATCGAGTCACCGCTCGGGCAAATCACTCATGTTTACAAGCGAATTATTTGCTCGATCTTTGTCTTGCCGATTGGTATTGTCTCGGCGCGTTACACTGTCTCATTGTGTCGGTGACAATAACACTCTTTCCATCAGAAGAAACTTGCGACAGTCTAATGTCTCGTGACTAACGGCAAAACAATGTATTTACCGCCAAGATCTTTGTGTCAGCCAAACAACGATTTGTACAAATCTGCCAATCGGCTTGAGCCGCAACAGAGATATACAATTGTAAATATCACGATCGATATCGTGACGGTAGAGTTCAGTAGAATCCGGCTTTCGAACTCAATTCTCTCAAGTTCCGCTCGGCTACCGTCGAATCTCTGCAACGCGTCGCTCCGGCGCGTGATTACTTTTCGCCGTCTCGTTATTGAAGCGCAGCTTCATTGTCCGCGATCTACAAACCGCTGTACTAGGTCAAAGCAAATAAAACGCATCGGAATCGGAGACTCAAGCAAGTTATTGCCCCGAGAACAGATCGGTCCTCTCCTTTGGCTGACTCTCGTCGTCAATAGCCGCACTCGCTCTCGCGCCCAAGATCTGGGTGATCCCGGCGTTCAACGGGTTAACGATTCGGATTCAACCCGCAACACTCATTTATGTGCTAATTTAATATACAGCAAGTATGTTAAAAGTAACTCACATAATATCAGGTGTAGTAAAAAGAAATCCATTATTTTTGCATGAAATTGAAGGCTTTAATTAACATAGAATGATCCGATTTAGGTCAAATATGCGCCGTTTTGTTCGATAACTTGTTGTCATTTTGAAGGTAATTTCATTATGCTTCTCTCATAGAAACCCTCGTCCCTATTGGCAAAAAATTGAGACAGTCGATTTTCACAAGCCTCTCTTGAAGTGAATTTTTCACCAGCAAAATTGTTCGCCATGGACAGGAACAGGTGGTAATCACTTGGTGCCAGGTCTGGACTATAAGGTGGATGCATAAGAACCTCCCAACCAAGCTCCCGGAGCTTCTGGCGAGTCACTATCGATGTGTGTGGCCTGGCGTTGTCCTGATGGAACACAATTCCTCTCTTATTGTCCAAAGCTGGCCGCTTCTGGGCGATTGCTTCCTTCAGACGGTCCAATTGTTGACAGTACAGTTCCGAGTTAAGAGTTTTGCCGTAGGGGAGCAGCTCATAGTAGATAATTCCCTGCCAATCCCACCAAACACACAGCAAAACCTTCCTGGCCGTCAATCCTGGCTTGGCCACCGTTTCCGCCGGCTCACCGCGATTCGACCACGACCGTTTTCGCTTGACGTTGTCGTAAGTGATCCACTTTTCATCACCAGTGACCAACCGCTTCAGAAATGGGTCGATTTTGTTGCGATTCAGCAGCGATTCGCAGATGGAAATTCGGTCCATGAGGTTTTTTTGCGTTAACTCGTGTGGCACCCATTCATCGAGCTTCTTTTTGTATCCAGCCTTATTCAAATGGTTCCAAACGGTTTTTTGTGCAATCTTTAGCTCTTGGGCAATCGAAACAGTGCTTACATGACGGTCGGACTCGACAATGTCCATGATTTTATCGATATTTTCGACAATTGGCCTTCCAGTGCGTGGTGCATCTTTGACATCGAAAAAAAACCGGAACGGAATCGACGAAACCAAAATTGCGCGTGATTGGCTGTTACAGTATCAGGACCATAAACACTATTCACATTTTCAGCCGCCTGGCTTGCGTTTTCGTCTTTATCGAAGAAAAACTGTAAAATATAGCGTATTTTCTCTTTGCTAGTGTCCATCTTTGACGCGCGCTCAAACAAAACTAAGTCAACTAATCACAAAACTGTCAGAAAAGTTTTTTTAGTACGAAATCTCATCTTTCTAACGCCATCTAGTGGAACCCGATCGGACTTATACAACGCGAGATACAGATAACTAAAGCCGTCTATTGAAAAAATAATGGATTTCTTTTTATTACACCTAATATGTAAAAAATTAACACAAAAATTTAACATTTGAATGCCGTCAAGAATGACAGTTTATGTTAAATTGACATAAAATGAAAGTTACTTCAAAATTTAGGAAAAGTAATGATCTATGATTTACCAGGTCTGTAAATATGAAACCGGAATTTGCCCATAGATGGCCCTAGCTGTCAATGTAGTTACCGTCAAACCGCGTTATTGGCGCCATTTCCATTTGTTGACATCTGACAAAGATTTTCAACTCACAACAATACAAGTTTCATACAACAACATAGTTTGTAATAGCGTTGAACATGTCGAATTTTGTGCCTGGAAGCTACAATTTGCGGACAGCATTGATTTTCCGTTACTATTTGAAGAAAAGTGCTGCAGAATCGCATCGAATGCTTGTCGAAGCTTACGGTGAACATGCTCTTGGTAAATTACAGTGCTTTGAGTGGTTTAGAAAATTCAAACGTGGCAATTTTGACGTGAGAAACGAAGAATGTGCAAGACCACCGAAAAAGTTTGAAGACAGCGAATTGCAAGCATTGTTGGATGAGGATGACGTTCAAACGCAACAACAACTCGCAGATCAATTAAATGTGATACGAGAAGCCGTCTCCATACGTTTGAAAGCCATGGGAAAGATCCAGAAGATGGGAAAATGGGTTCCACATGAACTGAATGAAAGACAGCAGGAAAACCGAAAAACCACTTGCGAAATGCTGCTCGCCAAGTACAAAAGAAAGTCATTTCTCCATCGAATTGTGACTGGTGATGAAAAGTGGATATATCTTGAGAATGCTAAGCATAAAAGATCATGGGTAACTCCAGGTGAACCATCGACATCGACTGCAAGTCCAAATCGCTATGAACGGAAGACAATGCTCTGTGTTTGGTGGGATCAGAAGGGTGTGATTTATTATGAGCTGCTAAAACCTGATGAAACCGTTAATACTAAACGCTACCGACAACAAATGATCGATTTGAATCAGGCTTTGTGTGAAAAGCGACCAAAATATCAAAAAAGTCAACACAAAGTGATTTTGCTTCATGATAATGCACCATCACACACAGCAAAACTGGTCAAGGAAACGATTGAGGCGTTTAGTTGAGAAATACTTTCGCATGCAGCTTACTCACCAGACTTGCCTCCGTCCGATTATTACTTATTTGCATCGATAGGACACGCACTTGCTGAGTAGCGCTTCACTTCTTACGAAAATGTACGAAATGGCTCGATGACTAGTTTGCCTCAAAAGAGCAACAGTTTTTTTTGGCGTGGCATCCACAAATTGTCAGACAGGTGGGAAAAATGTATAGCTAGCAATGGGCAATACTTCGAATAAAATATTTTTTATCATTTTCATACAATAAACGTGTATTTTCTATACAAAAATTCTGGTTTCATATTTACGTACCTGATAATGAAATGAAAATATTAGATTGACATAATCCATGTGTTAAAAATCCAATCTTCACATACATAGAAATGTTAACATTATAGATTTAATACAACATAACTGTTATATTGAAGAAAGTAACACATTTTAGGTGTTGACTCCAACATATAAAATATGTCATAGCAAAAATTCATGCATTTACATATAAATTGTGTTATTTTAATACTTGGAAATATCATTTTAACTCTTAAAAATGGATAATCTTAATTTAACACAAGAAAGTTTAGGGAAGACAAAAACGATATGTTACATTAACACACGACTATGTAAAAAATTTAACACAAAACTTTTCACACAAAAATAATTTTAACAAAAGCACGAAATGTTTTTAACTGTGTAGTTATATTGTATAATATGTATACGGAAAGTATTGATGTCACACGAAAAATTTTGGAAGATTATAGTCCCTATGGGACTCGAACCCCCCCGAGACCTCTACTCTTGAGTTGCGTGAACGTGTGCGAGGATGTTCGAGCAGGTGGCGATAATTTCGAAAACGAAAATTATTGAGCAATTGTTGAAAGACGATACCTCTGGTCTATGTCCAGTGATGCCAGAAACGCAATCCGGTAGCACAGCATAACGTGTGAGGGGTAGCACACACAAACGAGAGACTCCGTGTCCGTGAGCGCTCAGTGTTTCGGCCGGCGTCGTACGGTAGACAAGAGCAGACGACGTCTGTTATCTGTCTTCGCCGAGCGATATATATAGCTAACCCCGCCGGTCGCGGAAATCTCGCGCTATAGACCTCTCTTTATGATACACAGTCTGTCCCAGATCCAATGAGATTGGTCTAAAAAAAATACAAACCGTTTATTATTTTGGTTTTTTATTCTTGTTTATTCAAAATAGTCTCCTTCTGAGTCAATACAGCGCTGGAAACGTTCAACAAATTTTTCGAAACATTTTTTATACTCATCGGCTAGAATGGCCTTTAGTATAGCGGTCGAAGTATTTTGGATGACCGGAATGGTATCGAAACGATTTCCTTTCATCGCCAATTTCAGTTTGGGAAATAGCCAGAAGTCGCACGGAGCCAAATCAAGTGAATACGGTGGATGATCGATAACAATGATGCCTTTTTTGGTCAAGAATTCACGTACCATGATGGCTTTGTGCGATGGTGCATTATCGTGCAACAAAAACCAACTGCCTGGCTCTCGATATTCCGGTCGAACTCGTCGAATTCTGGCCCACAATCATTATAGAACTCCCAGATAATATTCTGCGTTCACCATCTGACTTTCTGGGACGAATTCACTGTGAACAATTCCCTTTGAATCGAAGAAAACGGTCAGCATTGTTTTGATTTTGCTCTTCTGAAAGCGTAATTTTTTCTCTTTTGGCTCTTCTGGTGACTTCCATGCCGCACTCTGACGTTTTGTTTTTGGTTCGTATTGAAAACACCACGTTTCATCACCAGTTACAATGGCTGACATGCTTGCCGGATTCATTCGGGACATTTTTAATATGTCTTTGCAATGCTGAACTCTCCAATCTTTTTGGTCATCTGTCAGAGTGTGTGGCACGAAGCGCGCACAGACCTTCCGTTTGCCCAAATCTTCGGTCAAAATTCGATAGACTGTGCTCAAATCTTCGGTCAAAATTCGATAGACTGTGCTTTTCGGTATCCCAGTTTCCTCTTCGATAAGTCTCGCAGACACACAGCGGTCGCTTCAAAGAATTTCTTTGACTTTCTCGATGTTTTCTTCATTGCGAGTGGTTTTTGGCGGCGGTGCTCGGTCATCGTTTGCAAGGTCCTCACGACCGTCACGGAATCGGCCAAACCAACGGAAAACCTGTGCACGGGACATGCATTCATCCCCGTACACATTTTTTAGCGTTTCGTACGTTTCTGCACCACTTTTACCCAATTTAAAACAGAATTTAATATTCGTTCTTTGTTCCATGTTGGCTTTTCGACCGACGTACATAAAGTGACTTTACATAAAATGTCAAACCACAGTGAAATATCAACCTAATTCGTTCAAATTTTGAGGTTAAGTAGATGAAGGGTAGAACATTCACCTACCATCATTCACTCATATGTCGCTGCGCTAAGAACTTTGATAGAACCAGTCTCATCGTATTTGGGACAGACTGTGTATTTCGCTTCTCGTAGGCCCGACTCGCGTACTTAGGAACATTATAAAATAATTCTCATATCGTTCAGAGTATGCATTATTAAAATGTAGACATTATAGGAATCTTGTATGAGTAGTAAATAAATGTGTTTTGCCTGAAATCGCCGAGTTTTCGTGTATTTGAAATCCTAACAAACCTACCTTTTCGTTAAAAAGGTAAAAAAAGCGCCAAGTTCACGCGTTCCCATTCATTTCCCGTTTATTTACTAATATTATAACTAATTAGCTAATATTATAATCGTAAATATACAAAAGCAAATGTTTCTAAAATATAATTTTTTATATGATAACAAATCTAAAAACGTTAATATGAAATAGTTTAACCAAATAAAAATAAAACAATCAAATTATATCATTTTATTTGTATTTTCTACAAAAATAATGATATCACAAAATTTACGCCAAGTATTGTTACAAATTATTATTTTCTTCATTATGTTTTATTATTGTTACTTTAACCAAATAAAATTAAAATATTAAAATAAAATATAGTTATTTAAACTTATATTTCTCACAAAAGACATGTAGAAAATTAGGTTGAGTGTCAATAATTTCTGCAAAAATAAATATACATTAAAATATTGCATCAATTAAAAATAAATAACACATTGTAAACAATGTTTTATATATTTTATAAAATTTTATAAAATTTTTTATATATATTTTTATATATATTTATATATATTTTTTTATATATAAAATTTTTATATATAAAACATTGTGTATAATGTATTATTTATTTTACATTTTTAATTGATGCAATATTTTAACGTATATTTATTTTTGCAGAAATTATTGATACTCAACCTAATTTTCTGTATCATGTCTTTTGTGAGAAATATAAGTTTAAATAACTATATTTTATTTTAATATTTTAATTTTATTTGGTTAAAGTAACAATAACAAAACATAATGAAGAAAATAATAATTTGTAACAATACTTGGCGTAAATTTTGTGATATTATTTTTGTAGAAAATACAAATAAAATGATATAATTTGATTATTTTATTTTTATTTGGTTAAACTATTTAATACCTTTTTTATAAAAAATACAAACTTGAATAATAATATTTCATGTTAATGTTTTTAGATTTATTATCATATAAAAAACATATTTTAGAAACATTTACTGTTGTATATTTACAATTATAATATTAAATAATTAGATATAAAATTAGTAAATGAACCGGAATGAATGGGAAGACGTGAACTTGGCGCTTTTTTATCTTTTTAGCGAAAAGGTAGGTTTGTTAGGATATCAAATTTTTTCACAAAAAACATGTTATATATTTATTATATAAGTAGTATGTGGGAAGATATGGTCCATCAAAACATTCGGCGCCACTAAACCACGCCCACCGGCGTCGGCGGGTCGAGTGGAGGGGGAATGTTTTGATGGGCTATACCTCCACATAGGCAAAAACTAATCGAGTTTTGAAATAAACAAATTATAGCCGACATTATTAGGGAGTTGGCGATTCTGGCTCTTGATCAGCTACTTAATTTGCAAATAGCATTTTTGGAAAAACTCTGTAAAGCTCTGCTGGATTCGTACCTGAGACCGCTGATTCTTGAGTCACGCGTCTTACCATTAACGCTACACTGCTATACCCTGATGGCAACTTGTTATATTGCCTATTGAAAGTATTGACGTCACGAAGTTTTGGAAAAACTGTGTAGACCCCCCCCCCCTATTGGATTCGAACCGGGGACCGCTGGCTCATGAATCAAACCATCTTACAACCGCGCTACCGCTATACCCTGATGGAAACTATAATAGCTATATCGTCCACATATAGAAAGTATCGACGTCACAAGTTTTGAAAGAACCCTGTAAAGGCCCTCTGTTGGATTCGAACCTGGGATCTCTGACACTTGAGTCAAACTATCTTACCACTGTGTTACTGCTACAGCCTGATGGAAACTAGTTATATTACCTACATACGGAAAGTACCAACGTCACAAAGTTTTGGAAAAACTCTGTGGTCCCGCTTGGATTCGAACCGGGGTCCTCTATAGCTCTTGAGTTAAACCGTCTTACCACCGTGCTACTGCTGCACTCTGGTAGAAACCGGCTTCATGACTTACACGTAGAGGGTGACAGATGTGTGCGTGCGTGCGTGCGTGCGTGCGTGCGTGCGTGCGGGCGGGCGTGCGGGCGTGCGGGCGTGCGGGCGTGCGGGCGTGCGGGCGTGCGGGCGTGCGGGCGTGCGGGCGGGCGTGCGGGCGGGCGGGCGGGCGGGCGTGCGGGCGGGCGGGCGTGCGGGCGTGCGGGCGTGCGGGCGTGCGTGCGTCATTAGTAGTTCGTCGCGACTGCATTCTGCTATGTTGGGCACGAGATTTTCTGAAAATCTTATTGCTTGCTTCTTGCGCTTCTCCCGAGAAGTAGCTAATGAAAAATAATACAAAATTATAAAAAATAATACTGCAAAATATTATTTAATTACAAAAAAGGCAAAAATATGCTAAACATTTTAGCACATGATGAAATCGTCAGAATAAAAGGAGATAAGTATTACCATCATTAATACAGCCAGTTCACACGATTGACTTTAATCCGTTATTTTCATCTGAGTACTGACTTGATATGCTGTCATCTATATCAGGATTTTACATTAAACTAAGGAATTCTTAAATAATCCAGCAATATATGTTACATATACATATATTATATATATATATATATATACCAGGTATGTCGGTAATTACTTTCCGGTTTTTGTAACAGATGTCACTAGCCATAAGTATGCAATGTTATGATTTGATAGATATGTCATTTTATTCTATTGACATTAACCTCAAAACTACACAAGTTACGTTCCGCCAAAATAACAGCGTTATAGATTAATAATTTTTTGAAAATGTCGAGTTTTGTGCCTGAAAACGTGCATTTGCGGCACGCATTACTTTTTTTGTTTAATCAAAAGAAAAAAGCCGCTGAAAGTCATCGTTTGCTAGTAGAGACTTACGGTGAGCATGCTCCAACCATAAGAGCATGTGAAACGTGGTTTCGACAATTCAAATGTGGTGATTTCAACATTCAAGACAAAAAACGTCCTGGTAGGCCGAAAACGTTTGAAGATGCGGAATTGCAGGAGTTATTGGATGAAGACCCAACACAAACTCAAAAACAATTGGCAGAAAAGTTGAATGTGAGCCGAGTAGCAATTTATGAACGATTACAAGCGATGGGAAAGATCCAAAAGATGGGAAGATGGGTGCCGCATGAATTGAATGACAGGCAATTGGAAAATCGAAAAATCGTCAGTGAAATGCTGCTTCAAAGGTATGAAAGGAAGTCATTTCTGCATCGAATAGTAACGGGTGATGAAAAATAGATTTATTTCGAAAATCCCAAGCGAAAAAAATCATGGTTATCACCTGGCGAAGGCGGCCCATTGACTACAAGGCCAAATCGCTTTGGTCGCAAGACCATGCTCTGTGTCTAGTGGGGCCAGGTTGGTGTCGTATATTATGAACTGTTGAAACCTGGGGAAACAGTTTATACTGATCGCTACCAACAACAAATGATCAATTTGAACTGTGCATTGATCGAAAAACGTCCACAATACGCTCAAAGACATAATAAGGTGATTTTGCAGCATGACAACGCGCCGTCTCATACAGCAAAACCAGTCAAAGAAGTGTTGAAATCACTTGGATGGGAAGTTTTATCGCACCCGCCGTACTCTCCAGACTTGGTTCCATCCGACTACCACCTTTTCGCATCGATGGGGCACGCGCTTGCAGAGCAGTACTTCGCCGATTTCGAAGAAGTTAAAAAATGGCTCGATGAATGGTTTAGCTCAAAGGAGAAACAGTTCTTTTGGAATGGCATCCATAAATTGCCTGAGAGATGGGCAAAATGTATAGAATCAAATGGCCAATACTTTGAATAAATAAATTTTAACTATCCATTGTAAATAACGTGTTTTCTTTAGCGGAAAAACCGGAAAGGAATTACCGACACACCTGGTATATATATATATATATATAGGGTGTTTGATAGCTGATCATGCAGACGAAAGTTGGAGATAGATTGGGTGTAGCCGAGAAGAAAAGTCATGTACCATAATGTCAAACTGGCGATAGTTACCGAGTTATTAATTAAAACATGTGAGCCAACGAGCGCGTAGAGAGTGGAAGGCGTCCGCAGTAAGCACGTAGACATTTGATACAGGCGGAGTCAGTGAGTGGCGGTAGGCAAGCGTGCGCGGCGAGGGGCAACGTAAGCGACAAGAGACGATCGCGCTCGACGAGGAGCGAGCGAGCTTTTTCCTTATAGCTCGCTCGCTCCTCGTCGTTCGCGCTCGCTCGCTCATCGTCGCGCGCGCTCGCCTCTTGTCGTTTTCGACGGGATTTTCAACAAATGATTGGGCTACTCCAAATTGTCCCTCTTCTGTCGTTTGGGACCTTGGCCTCCCTGATTTTTGGCGGTTTTTATTTTTACTCCCAGTTTCTACAAATCGTCTGATGGTGCGAGATACAGTCGATATTGAAATACCTTCGCCTTCATTACGAAAGTTTTCATTGAACAGCAATCTCACTTCACTGTATGACCTTTGTCTATCCCCCCATCCTCTCATCATCAAAAGCGAAACTCTCTCATGCTCTGTAAGAGAAGCCATTTGGAATTGAAAACAAAAAATTTGCAAAAATTTGGTATAAAAAATTCGGTTTCTTTACCTTTAAATAAAAATGATAAGTAATGTACAATTGATCGTTAATAATAATATGATAGTAATTCAAAACGGACTAGAATGACATCAAAACTTGTTAAATTGATGAAAACTCAAAAACAATCTATTATCTGTGTGACACTGATAGAATCGAGACAAATAAAAACCTTGAAGCATACACTTTATCGCTGGCGAATAAATTTTTCGGATACCGATCCTGGGATTTTTGAGCTCGCTAAAACCGAATCCGACGTCGGATTTTGCAAATTCAAGATGGCCGATTCAAGATAGCGGCCGATATTTAAGAATAACAAAAATTGGATCTCGTTTAAGGAGTTTTTGAAGTCGTTTCTGAAATCGAATCCGACGTTGGATTTTACAAATTCAAGATGACCGATTCAAAATGGCGCCCGATATTGAGGAATTACCAACAATCGGAGTATGACCTCGTACGTAACGTAAAATCTCACTCTTCACATTATGGGGGGGGGTAAAAGTATGTGTTTCCAGTCTAAAAAAATTAATTAGCTTGATATGACTGACACATAACCTTAAGAACAAGATCAAGGTTGAAAACGTCATATCCGAACGTAAAATTTTTCAATCTTGACACATTTAGGTCAAAAATATGGATTTTCAGTCCTAAAAAGTCCGGTTTGACCTTAATAATAATCTTAACTCATGACCTTGAGAATAAGGGCAAGGTCACGGCTGAATGTCCCTCATTGATCTCTACATTCTTATTCTTATGCGTAACAAGGTCATTATCAAGGTCAAATCCAAGTTCACCGTCAGATAGCCAGGAAAAATCATAAAAACTCTATACTTCGCATTTTTTCTAAGACTCATATTTTTCGAGTTATTCTGCTCTTCCCGGACTTTTATAACACCCTGTATATATTGTTACGTCTCAGCTCCTATTTTTCCTCCCTTTTCCTTATTTCTTTTTTTATCTTTATCGAGCGGTACATCTTGCAATCTAAACTTCCGGTTCTCCTCTCCCTTGTCCGATATGGACTAGGATTATATTATGTTGACATTCGTAACGGCGACCTGTAATTGTGACTAGCATTTTATTTTAAGTTAATGCGTTAGCTTTAATACCTTTTACTATTCTTTTGTATATGGAAAACCTTGTGTTAAATTTCCGACACCGGCGTGTGTTAATTTGATATATCAATTTTGGGTGACACATTTTATGTGCTAGACTCAACATATGAATTATGTTACTCTTTTCCCTTTTCTTTCTTTTCGGCACTTCTGTTTTATGTTAATTTGACACGTTGTTTTCTACAGCGCGCGTATGCTTTATCATTGCTTACGTAGTCTCAAGAATAACAGCCCGGTTGCGCGAGAGCTTGGCTATTATTTCTTACTATTATTCCAAATTATTTTTTATTATATTATTATATTCATAGCGAACAGACTATGCAGCTTCCCCATCTCTTGCTTCTTAACAATAAAAATAAGCATTAAGTGTGGGAAAGTTGTGTTATAACCGTTAACAACTTTTCTAATCGTTATCTTTATAATTCTGCAGTATAAGCATTGTGATTCTACGAATCTCATAACTGTTTTGCGTCAGCAGCACGGCCTAGCTTCGCTCTCAGGGATCTCGGATGGAAGACAAGGCATATCGCGTCGTAATTCTCCATCTTGTTTCTTTCATCCGACATCTCGCTAAAGTTTACGTATTATCCGGTTATTAGATCAAAGCGTTAGAAATGTAGTGTAAAGAAGTAAAAACCTATCACTATAAAATTGTACTACCCCCGTTTGCCACTCTCCGTTAGAATTATTAAACTTGTTGAGCCGAATTCGCCAGGAACGCTTCCTTGGCCTGTCATTGTATCGCGTCGTACCTAAATTCGCGATTGCCGCATTATTGTCAACCCGCGGTTGGCTATAAAATTGTAAACGTCTTCATTCTAAGATAACCGAACTGTTTAGGCGACACTTTGGCGGGGTTCTTATCGTTATTACATCCGGGTATCGAGTAACTCGCGTCTTGCTCCAACGCAAAGAAGAAGGACTTCTCGGCCCGTCGGCGAACCGCCCGCTTCTTCACTCTCGTTGAGGCCGTCATACGTTTCGGACGCGTGCTCACAAGTCTCTCCTTAACTATTGTACTTAGAGAATCCTCAAGCTCCATCATCTCGTGACGGTCTCTCATATTCTCGTACATCTCCTTTTTTTCTTTCTGGTTCTTTCTCGTTACAATTGTTGCAACCAAGTGTATTAGTGATTTCAATCAATTTCTCGATCTTCTTAATTAATTCGTACAAGAAAAGACAGACGCGACTTTCGGAAGCCGGGAGTGCGATACCGCGAGCGTTCGATGTTCCATCATCTCAACTGGGAGGAACGCGGGCACGTACGAGGGCTCCTTCTCCCATTTCGTCGGACGCCCAAACAGTGACGTTCCAGCCATCCGATCACAGTAAGCCTTTCGATATCCAAGTTAATAAAACAATATTTGTCTTCCTCTGTGTCGCTCGATGTGTTTCGCAAACCGTGTATTGTTCTCCGTACAGGGGCGCTTTCCTCATAGTCATACCCACGTTATCAAATAAATTCTATTGAATCCAATGAAATTCCACGGGACGTAACAATATATGTACACAGGGTCCCATTTTAAGAGTCCACCCCAAATATCTCTCTTATTTTTTATTTCAGAGAAAAATGGTTCAGACACGTTTTGTACCATTGATTTGACCTTGAAGAGTCATTTGAAGGTCACGTGAAGGATACCTCAATTTTTTTAGATTTTTAGACCCCCTAAATTTTTTCAGACCCCCTATTTTTATTACATATTCTTGTAGCTGACCTCGAGAGCTTCACTCTCTCATAGGAACACTGATAGGAATATCACCGATAGGAACACTATAATGAAATGTTTTTTGGTGAAGTACTTTTCGAGTTATAAAGCTCCAAATTTACAAAATTTTGATAAAAATACAAAATATTTCGCAAAACATTCACTTTCCGATAGTCTTATCTTACATGATCCAACCAATCAAGGCAAGATCCGAGCATGATCCAACCAATCAAGGCAAGATCTGAGCATGATGCAGCTAGTCAAGGCAAGATCCGAGCATGATCCATCCAGTCAAGATGATATCCTGTATTGCCTGATAATAAATGAACTGTAACAATTGTGAAAGTGCAATTGTCAATTCTTTTAATGAAACAAATATCAAGAAGCTTGTTTCAAATTTCTTACTTGGGCAACTGTCGGTATTTTGGCGAAGTCTCAGACAGACGCATGTTATTATCCATTGACTTTTTTTTTATAAGACAGAAATTTTTGGTTTCCTGGCGCTTTTTTCTTTGTAATTATGGCTGCTTATCCACCAAATGAAATTGTGGACATGATTCGCATTTTGGGTGAGGCCAGGAATAATTACTCGGCAGCAGAAAGGCTTTATGCTGAAAGATTTCCAAACAGACGCCATCCTGATACGAAAGTAATAAAAAGACTCTGCGACAGAGTTGAACAAGGTTTTCTTAGAAGAAACCGGCGAAAATCGGGCCCTGATGAAGTCACATCATTGACTGTTATAGGTGCCGTTGCTTTGAATCCTCAAATCTCTACGAGACAAATTGAGAGGCAATACGGTATATCTAAATCAACAGCCAATCGTGTGCTCAAGCTCAACAAGTTTCACCCATATCACATTCATCTAACTCAGCAATTGGAAGAGAGGGACTACCAACGCCGTGTACGTTTTTGTAACTGGGCTCGAGATCAAATCCAACAAAATCCCCGGTTCATTGCTGATACGTTTTTTTCTAATGAAGCCACGTTTTGTAATAGAGGAGACGTTAATAGACATAACTGCCATTATTATTCAGATGCTAATCCACATTGGCAGAGAAGTCAAGAGTTCCAACGGCAGTGATCCATTAACGTTTGGGCAGGCATCATGGGAGATGTTATTGTTGGTCCATATTTTTTTGGAGAAAATCTCAATGTGGCAATCTATCTAAGATTTCTTCAAGATGACCTGCCCAAACTCTTGAGACATGTCGACAATGATTTACTCAGACAAATGTGGTTCCAACAAGATGGAGCACCGGCTCATAGATATCGAGCTGTTATACAATATTTATACAATATATTTCCGAATAGGTGGATTGGTATGGGCAGCCGAGTTCAAAAATGGCCCCCAAGATCACTCGACTTGACACCCCTAGATTTTTATTTCTGGGGCTCCATTAGAGATATAGTTTATTCGCAAAAGCCTACAACCGTTGAAAATATGAAAAACCGGATCAGACAGGCTTGCAGAAATATTAATGTAGGTGTTCTTAAAAAAGTTAGGGACGACTTTCACCATAGACTATGCATACAAGTAAATGGCCAAGTTTTTGAACACTTTAAGTAATTGTACACAAAAGAAGATCTTGCCTTGACTGGCTGGATCATGCTCGGATCTTGCCTTGACTGGTTGGATCATGTAAGATAAGACTATCGGAAAGTGAATGTTTTACGAAATATTTTGTATTTTTATCAAAATTTTGTAAATTTGGAGCTTTATAACTCGAAAAGTACTTCACCAAAAGACATTTGGCTATAAGAATATGTAATAAAAAGTAGAGAGTGCCATCCAAAAAAATTGAGGTAACCTTCACGTGACCTTCAAATGACTCTTCAAGGTCAAATCAATGGTACCATCTTATGGCCCCCTCGAAACCATACAAAACGTGTCTGAACCATTTTTCTCTAAAATAAAAAATAAGAGAGATATTTGGGGTGGTCTCTTAAAATGGGACACCCTGTATATGCAATATATATATGCAAACTCATTAGTAGAATACATTGATAATGTGGGGATATCAGGTAGGTATAAAATATATCGGGCCACTGCAGATCCTCTTCAGTGACAAAAACTGAGAATTTCGATCTTATATATGTATCTCGGAGGTCTTAAAATCTCGTATAAACTTTGTCCGATCCAAAAATATTCGATATTTTACAGGTTTTATACATTTGACAAATTTACGCGTCCGTCATTTTGAATTGAGGGCCTAATTTAAAAAACGGGCTCGATACGATTGTAGAGCAATTCATCGCGAGTAAATTAAAAAAAAAAGCATGGAAATCGGTTAAGAATTACGCCGTCTAGCGATTTTTGTCCACAAAATGACCCATTTGTCCCACTGTGCGACGTCGTGAGATGCAGTACGCCGAATCGCTCTAAAACGTAAATTTATTGACGTTTTCCGTGTATCCTCCTCCTTGTCATCGTTTTTCTCGTTTTCGGTTATTTTTCCGGCTATTAATAAATTTTTTATACTGCTAAAGTTAATATATCTCGAATTTTCAAAGTTTAGGGTTATCCCCTTTACTTTACAAACTTCGTGAGTTCTACCTTGCGGGGTACGCACAACTTAGGAGTAAAATTTTGAGCCTCCGGATATAAAGGTCTCTATGTAACTACCTTGACCGTAGTTCACAAGCTCATCCGTCATATCCCCCAAATAATTACCTGTACGCAGTTCGTACTTATTGGGGTCACCGGTGCTCACATATATACAGGAATCGGTGTCATAATACACGACGGTCTAATTTTTCTAAATATTCGTACAATTTTAGTCGTGCCTGCGCCGTCGTATAAGCCGCTATTATCACATTTGTCATCGAAGAAGGTACGAGCACCTCTTGTCGCAACCGCCACGTGACGTAGATCACGTCGTCGTTTACAGGCAAAATATTTATTATTCCATGCTCAAGAGTCGTGAGCAAAGATAATAAACGTTCTCGCGTTCTAACAATCTCTGTATTCGGCAGATTAAAACGTTGACCGAATTTTCCCCAGAAGGAATTCAGACACAACTTTGCAGCCGAACGTAGACCGGGATTCCGCGCTATATTACGCCTATCGAGAACAACTCCCTCAATTTCTTTGTATTCCCAAATAACTTTCTTTTGCGTTCTCGTCGTTATCCTCGCATTCGTTTGGCCAGCCGCTGGCCTCCTGCTTAAGCTGTAGGAAACAATTAATATATTCGGCAAACAATCCTCCCTGCCGAGTACTAGGATCGTACCGTGAGATTTTATAATTCCATATCTCGCTCACAGAAGTCACACGATAGCCTTTCTCAATGATTTTTCATAGCTCACAAGAGATCCATGTGCCTTTGAATTCACGATCGGCTGGATTATCATGTGTACACGCTATTTGAGAGAATGTTCCGCAGCAGCTGCGACAGAGTGCGAACAATAATTTACCTTGCGTGCGAAACGGTAGTATGGAGTGAAAGAGTTCGTGTGGTGCGAGTACTTTGCATTGTACGAGTCCTTCCACCGTAGTAAAGTTAAAATCAGGAGCCATACCGATTAAGTTGGAGCACTCTTCGCCCACGTAAACTTCCGGATGCTCGATCGGAAAAGCACCCGTCTTCAGTACGTAGGGTTATAGAGAGCATACGTGAACGTAACGTATCTTCTCCTCCCCCGTAACTTCGTACCGTGTGACGATATTCCCCGTGTGGCCATCGAAGAATGCGTCGCGAGGATCGAGGGGCATGGTTCGCAGCATTGAGTGATTTTCTACAAAATCGCGCATCTCCTGATTCTCACTCAGTTCTCGATTGAAGACGCATTCCCATTTCTCCGTAAGGAAATATCCCTGTTTTTGAAGACGACTTGACGTTGCGAGTGTGCGTTCGTAGCGTGTGTCGATCGTATCCGCGTGTACACAGGTCGAGAGTGGTCTATCGCGGTTCACTCGAAAACATGCAGGACATCCGTGCCAAAAACATCCGTGAAATTGTAGAATATCTTTGCGGTGGGTTTTCCGACTCATAATCAGTGCTGCGAAAATGTACCCACGCACACCACAGCATGCGAGGGGAAGCGTCCCCTCCATGCGCCTTCACGCACACAACGCTGCTGCTCCGCCTATCGATGTGAAGCCTCGTCGCCTCACGCCAGCCTCGCCGAGCGGGAAAGAGAAAGAGAATGAGATAGAGAAAGAGAGTATGAGAAAAAGAAAGAGAATGATCTTCGCTCCTTCTCAGTCCTTCTCACCCCGACTCAACTGCGTTAACGCGCGTCCGAGCGTATTTTGGCTTTCTCGGCGTGGATCTGAGTCGTGAGCGCGATTATGATATCATATTAAATTTTCGCCTTATATTTATTTCATATTTTGTCAAAAATCGTCGCTGTCGTAAAAAAGCCTATGTGCATGTTTTCTGATTGTAACATACTTGTGTCATTATATGTAGAATAAAATTGTGAATATACTATACATATAGTATATTGATGTAAACATCTTTATTTGATAAGAAAATTTACATAGGGGATCTTTTCACGGCAGCGACGATATATCATAATCGCGCTCACGACTCAGATCCACGCCGAGAAAGCCAAAATACGCTCGGACGCGCGTTAACGCAGTTGAGTCGGGGCGAGAAGGACCGAGAAGGAGCGAAGATCATTCTCTTTCTTTTTCTCATACTCTCTTTTTCTATCTCATTCTCTTTCTCTTTCCCGCTCGGCGAGGCTGGCGTGAGGCGACGAGGCTTCACATCGATAGGCGGAGCAGCAGCGTTGTGTGCGTGAAGACGCATGGAGGGGACGCTTCCCCTCGCACGCTGTGGTGTGCGCGGGCACATTTTCGCAGCACTGCTCATAATAACCGTCAACTAATGTGCCATCTGATAAACGTTGTTCCCGTTCTCTACTGGCATGAATCATAACGCGCCCGAGTTCGCGTTCCTTCCACAACAACCATTGAAGAGCTTTGTGCGATTGATTATTGGCATGTCTGTAACCTCCCGTCGGAATGATACCTAGCTCTTTCTCACGCAAAAAGTTTTTCCGGAAAATTCGCATACAAGTGGAAGCGATGGTTGTACATTCTTCGAAGGGACATACTCTTCCCTGCTACAAAAAAATTTCACGAAAGGCGAAACATGCTCGACGAAAAATATCCACGTCATTGCGATAATAGTCCACTATCTCTCGTTGGAAATCGAACTCGACATTTTTATTAACCATCTCCGCGTGTCATGCTAAAAACTCTTCACGTTCATTCGATTTCATCGTATCTGTTGAGAAATGCCGGATATCAGGTAATGGACCGGTGTAATATTGGTTTTCGACGGTATTAAACAAATAAGGGAATAACCCTTTGCCTGAAATATCTTTCAACCCGAAAGCTTTAGGCAATATTGACAATCGCATCGGCATATAATTATTGCTGTCTATGAATTTAGTTTGCCCAACGGTTAATAATTTCGTACCGTTTAAAATAAGTTTTGGTTCAACGTAGCTGCTACTTTCGACCATGTAACGGAGAATAAATTGCGAGTCGAACGCACTTGCGTTATGCGCGATGCAAATGATCTGTTTGAAGCTCTTCGTCGGTCTCGTAGGAAAATCGACAAATTGCTTCACCGGATTATTGCGAAATATTAATTCACGCACACCACACCAACGACAACGCACCGTCATGTCGTCTATCTCCATACACGAATCACATATTTGCTGTGCGACACAAAGTATAACCATGTGTGTTTTAACATTTTCGCTGCCTTCGACCGCATCATCCTGTCGTGTCTCAAAATCATAAAACACAAATGCGACACGATCTTTCTTCCGTTCGCATGTTTCTACGTTCTTATTATTTTCATCCTCCATTCCAGTTTCTCTAGCGTTTTCCGCTTGCGTTGGATTTTTCGATAATCCATCAGTGTGACGAAGCGAGCGCATGAAACAGAGATGGTTCAGTGGTTTTGACGACGCACAAATACGACAATAAACCATACCGCATTTGTGTTTTTTTCTTGAGTTTTATAAACGACCGCATTTGTTGCAAATCCGGAAAATGCTATAGGAGCTCGATATTGTCTCGACATTGTATAACCTTGGGGCGCGATGACGCTCGAAGCATGCGGTACCGTAAAACGCACGCTAGTGTTACAATGGATTAGTTGAACTGTTTCTTCATACGCTGGAACGGCGAAACACCGGAGACATGCATTTGAACACCGATACCCCCTTTCAGGCTTATATCCACGGTTGCAACGAACGCAATAACTCCCGCTTCCACTAGCAGCTCTTAAATTCAATATTGGAATAAAGTGACGACTGCGTTCGTAATACATAATAATACTTAGTTATGTCTAACCGCGCGACCTAGAGAGACGAGCACCCCGCTGCCATCGTATAACGGAGGCGCACCACGAGCAAAAGAGCTAAAATTATGATATAAACAGTGATCACCGCATCGTACTTGGCGACATGGAGTTGGAAACACTCGAACTCTGGAATGTTACACCCTTCATCGGGTGTAGAAACACCAGCTTTCCGCGTGAGTTCGAATGCTAGCTCTCGCTGCATCACAGAATTCTGTTTTCTCACAGCATTCCATTTTGCGTGAAGCTCCCCAGTACGCACATTCCCACGTTCACTATAAATCATTGCAACTACAAGCGAGCGCGGGAAACATAAATTATCTGTATTGTTTATAATAAGGATCGAACGTTTTGCAACCCTTTTATGCGTTAATTTGTTCGCTTTAAGCCCTGTCCCGAAGGTAACGCGACATTGAAAACATTAACAGTAAAATGCTCCAGTATATCGTGACCTTCAGCACTTTGAACTAGCGAGCTCACGAGATTCCAAATATCTCTGTGGCTCAAGTCACGTGCTGGGCGAAACGATAAACTTGCAAGTCCCCGAGTTAAGTCTGCTGAAACAAACGATAACCCGACGTAGTCGTTTAGGCCGGCCGAGTTAACCATGTAGGCATAAATTTCGCGGGAAGCATTTTCGAGGTAATGCACGATATCGTTATCGTCGGGAAGAGGCCTAATTTTGATACGCACATCCCTACCGAGAATATTAAATTTTCTAAATTTACGCATCCTTTTCCCATAAATTTGAATAAATTTATAGCCGGTTTCACTAATATTAGCTCTAATTACGGAAGTTTCTGATACGTTCGATTGTTCCCCTCCTTCTCCTATGACGTCCTCCTCTTCTTTTTCGTCGTGTTTGTCTTCCTCATGGAAATCTGTCTGTTCGTACCCGCCACCCTGTGCATTGTAAAAATTTAATTTTTAATTTTCTTAAATTTTATGCGTGACTCGTAGAAATGAATTACGAGTTCAATATCACCCTACCTACATGATAGCTTTCGAGCAAGAAACGAATATCCAAGGGCTTGGCATGGAAACGGCTGTGTTGTACCTCTTCAGCCGATGCTTCCTCAATATCATGCGTCTCTTCACAGGTTGTGTAATTAGAGGCTGCTGATGAACTGTGGGCTGCGTCATTCCTCAATGTTTCTTTTACTTCTTCGCTGTTGGTATGTCGTAATGCGGGCGGTGAGACTGTCTATTCAGGGAAAAGCTCTTCCGAAGCTCTTCGCTTTCGAGAGAAACCTTGAGAAAGACTGAACGAGAGAAAAGATAAAGGTTAATGAGGAAACTCACGGCATTATAAAATTATTTCTTATGTTACCTTAGGAATGAATAATAAAAGACTTACGTTGAATTAAGGAACATGTCACGGACGTGGTTACCGATGTCCGATTCATTTTCTCCGAACAATCTTCGGGCTTCCACAATATCTACAGCAATTTCACAAAATCGCTGATCACTTTTAACATGCAAATAGCATTCCCAACAGAGTATTATTGCATGAGGCCGCGAAACTATAAAACGTTAAATAATTACACTCATCGTTATTAGCCACGAGTTCGCGCAAATACTTCTCATGTTCGATAAGAGGATTTATAGTCGACGCCACGATAATACAAGCGCGCACGGTTTCAATTAGCGACGACATCTTCTCAACACTTTCTTCAATATTATTTAAACACGGGCCACAATACGCGACTGCTGTTGCGGAGAAAGTGAACGAAAAGACGAAAGACTGCCTTCGTCAGCTTTTTCTCTACTCTATTTTCTATGCTTTTAAAATTTTCTCCAAACCGTATCTTCGAAAAGTAAAAATGGAAAAATTATCGGTAATAATCACCTTTTAGTAAAGCCCTTACGTTTCTTTTAGTGTAAACTTAACGGAAAATTTTCCCACGCATGTAGCGGTATATCTAATCTAACATAACAATAAGCTAATATAACAAGGTATATCTAATCGCCTCAGATAAGCGCTTTCAGAAACTGTGTGCTTTCAGAAACTGTATACGTTAGAGATTTATCTCTCTATCCTAAGAAAATATAAAAACGACACAACTTTTGTATATATATATATTTTATACAAGATAAACAGCTATAGGTCTTTTTCGAAAAATAATCCTCACATATGTAAAAAGAACCAAATACATTCAATTCCCAGAAAAATGCTTTCAGAAACAGAATGGTATTGATATAGTAGCCTATCTTTCCATTCTAAGTAAATATAAAAGCTATATCCTTTGTACATGTTATTTGAACGTGATGAGTATCTATAGACCTTTTTCGAAAAATTGTTCTCACGCTTGTAAAAGTAAACGAAGTAAATCTAATCCCTAGAGAAACGCTTTCAGAAACTGTATGTTATCGATACAGAAACTTATTTCCCATCCTAAGTAAACGTGAATGATACATCTCTTGTATGGTATATTAGATGTAGTAAAAAGAAATCCATTATTTTTCCAATAGATGGCTTTAGTTATCTGTATCTCGCGTTGTATAAGTCCGATCGGGTTCCACTAGATGGCGTTAGAAAGATGAGATTTCGTACTAAAAAAATTTTTCTCACAGTTTTGTGATTAGTTCACTCAGTTTTGTTTGAGCGCGCGTCAAAGATGGACACTAGCAAAGAGAAAATACGCTATATTTTACAGTTTTTCTTCGATAAAGGCGAAAACGCAAGCCAGGCGGCTGAAAATGTGAATAGTGTTTATGGTCCTGATACTGTAACAGCCAATCACGCGCAATTTTGGTTTCGTCGATTCCGTTCCGGTAATTTCGATGTCAAAGATGCACCACGCACTGGAAGGCCAATTGTCGAAAATATCGATAAAATCATGGACATTGTCGAGTCCGACCGTCATGTAAGCACTGTTTCGATTGCCCAAGAGCTAAAGATTGCACAAAAAACCGTTTGGAACCATTTGAATAAGGCTGGATACAAAAAGAAGCTCGATGTATGGGTGCCACACGAGTTAACGCAAAAAAACCTCATGGACCGAATTTCCATCTGCGAATCGCTGCTGAATCGCAACAAAATCGACCCATTTCTGAGGCGGTTGGTCACTGGTGATGAAAAGTGGATCACTTACGACAACGTCAAGCGAAAACGGTCGTGGTCGAATCGCGGTGAGCCGGCGGAAACGATGGCCAAGCCAGGATTGACGGCCAGGAAGGTTTTGTGTGTTTGGTGGGATTGGCAGGGAATTATCTACTATGAGCTGCTCCCCTACGGCAAAACTCTTAACTCGGAACTGTACTGTCAACAATTGGACCGTCTGAAGGAAGTAATCGCCCAGAAGCGGCCAGCTTTGGCCAATAGGAGAGGAATTGTGTTCCGTCAGGACAACGCCAGGCCACACACATTGATAGTGACTCGCCAGAAGCTCCGGGAGCTTGGTTGGGAGGTTCTTATGCATCCACCTTATAGTCCGGACCTGGCACCAAGTGATTACCATCTGTTCCTGTCCATGGCGAACAATTTTGCTGGTGAAAAATTCGCTTCAAGAAAGGCTTGTGAAAATCGACTGTATCAATTTTTTGCCAATAGGGACGAGGGCTTCTATGAGAGAAGCATAATAAAATTACCTTTAAAGTGGCAACAAGTTGTCGAACAAAACGGCGCATATTTGACCTAAATCGGATCATTCTAACTATGGTAATTAAAGCCTTCAATTTCATGCAAAAATAATGGATTTCTTTTTACTACACCTGATATATCATTTTGAAAAAGATAAGTAGTTGTAGACCTTTTATGTCTGCGCATCATCATCCCCACTATTTTCTATTCTCTACGGGGAAAGACATACGGAGTTGAGACTGGTGAAGCATTCGAGCTTCGTTGCTTCTACTCGCTGCATAGCTAGTTCTCGTGTGAGTTATTTACAAGTTCTTGCAAGAAAAATGTCCGTCGCTAACGTGAACACTGATCTTAAGAAGACGTCGAATAGCCTCTCTACAGAAGTGAGAAACGAGCGCAACATGCTTCTATGCACGACTTACGCTCTTAACAATTCGGACCCTAAGAGGATGCAAGTTGGGTTGCGCACCATGTACGATGTGGGAACATTCGAGCCAGCGATCAAGATAATGGAAAAAACATCAGGGGGCCTTCAGGAAATCTCCTTGATTTAAATATGTGGGAGAAATTTAAAGATATTATACTCTCTGCAAATTCTTACTTGTGCGGGGAAATAAGAATATGCCAACCCCTATCATCATTAACAACATCGCTATCAGCTTTACCTCTGCGTATGGTGCACGGGTTATAATGGTAAGCCAGTAAGGGAAAATGGAGGACGAAAGCGGGTCTGTGAAGAAGGCATTGGAGGACTACACATTTGAAGTAGCCACCGTTGAAGAAGCGTAAACTATACACGGAAAATATTGTAATGCAGAAGATTTCTTTCGATGGTCTGGAAACTATCGCGAAATGTATCGACGTTAGATACGAACACTAACAATCGGTTGCAGCTCTTATAAATAATTGTAAGTATATTTTAATGTAGTATTTTAATGTCCGAGATAGAGCTTAATCTCACGAAGAAAGACATAAACGAAGATTTCGTGAAACAAACGTTCGCTTCTAAATATCGAGAAATCGAAGAAAACGTACGACGCCAAATAAAAAATTTACCATTTTAGACTCGTACTTTAATATTGTATTCTATGAATTAACCTCGATTCATTTAAATGAAATTATAACGAAATTGTAACGAATGCAGAATACTACGAATGTTTGCAAAACTACGAATGTAACTTCAAAAATAAAATGTGAATTTATTCTATAAAAATTTTGTATATTCCTTTCTCTCCACCCCTTTTCTCTTCCCTGCGACCTTTAATTCGTTGTAACAAAACCCATTGTAAACTTTTCGAGTTCGAAAGCGAGAGGGCACACAGGTAAAAATATTCGGGTAGACATAGACTGGAGGTATCGTCATCCAGCAATAGTTTTTGTTTTCCAAATTAGACTTATCTGCTCGAACATGTTCGCACACATTCGCGCGACTCAAGAGCAGGGGCCTCAGAGCCACGAGTCTGTAGGGTCTAGAGTTTTCGAAATTTTCCACGCGCGATGCCAATACTCTACGTATGTATACAATATAGCTAGTTTCTGTCAGAGTATAGCAATAACGTAGCGTATAAGACGCATGACTCAAGAGCTAACCCAAGAGACCCAGGTTCGAATCCGAGGCGGCTCTACAGGATTTTTCCAGAGAACCACGTTTGGAGGGATGACCCCGCACGCACGCACGCACGCACGCACACACACGAGGTGTAAATCCGATCGTGCAACCTCCACGTGGTACACCTTGTGTAATGCTAATGCCGACGGTACTGTAACTTTGAAGCTTCATAACTCGGTATGTACTTAACAAAAAAATACTTTGTTGTAGTGTTTTGGAAAGCTCTTGAAATACGTTATAAGAATATGTCAAAAAAGCAGTTTCATTTGGAAAGTTCAAGGTGACTTTGCCCTGACCTTGTTGACGCTAGCCAAAGTCAAACTGATAAGATCAGTAAATAGACCATTTTAAACCTTACAACTTTTGCCTGAAACATTTTTTCCAAAAACTGATTGTTTTCGAGATATTTTATCGTTCGGAGACTTTTTGAGAACCCTGTATATCATTATAACCTACTATGTCCAAGCTATTTGAAAAATTACTACTTAAGAAGATCCGACCAATAATAGAAAACAAAGGATTAATACCAAATCTCCAATTTGGCTTTAGAAGCAAACATTTGACACTAGAACAGGTCCATAGAATTACTAATATTATAGAGCAGAGCTGGCCACGATCTGCACATTTCGGGCGAAATTCAGTAGGTGACGCCTACTGTCCCCCTCGCACCGCTCCGCGCTTAACGGCTGGGGTGACAATCGCGGTGCACTCAGGCCGATCGCTGTATAAGAAATCAGCTGAGGCGTCACATTATCATTAAAATTGTTTCCTCGTTTAACAATTAAAATCATTGTTAAAATATATATGCTTACATGTTTAATATACAGGGTGCACGATTTATCTGAAGACATTGAAATATCTCGAGAACTATGCATTGGATACAAAAAAGTGGTTAATGAAAGTTGTTAGTCTCGAAGGGGGACATCCAATGATACCAAACTCGACCTCCCACCCCACCCCCTGGGGGTGGGGGTTGGGGGCAACTTTGAAATCTTAAATGGAAACCCCCTTTTTTATTACAGATGCGGATTCTACACTACAAAATACGTAAATTTTGTCCGAAACTTTTTTTTTGTTTCGTGATAGATGGCGCTGTAATCGCAAAAAATTATATTCTCCAGAAATGATCATTGGATTGAGAAATAAAAAATACCTGTTCAATATTTTTAAATCAACAAGTGCCAACAATTCGTGAAAACATGGTAGAACGCATAAGAAACGCTTGCGCTGAAACTCCCGCAGATATGCTTCTATCCTGTGTACAGTCATTTGAAAAAAGGATCAATAAGTGTATTGAAGTTGAAGGTAAAAATTTCGAACACTTACTCTAATTAATTGAACAGTGAGAGGCAAGGGGACTCACTTTAAAAAAGCACTCCGATCTGTGAGAGGCAAGGGGACTCACATTAAAAAAGCACCCGAAGGGAACATAAAACTACTACGTCCTCATCGTTGTTCCTGTGTAACGCTAAAAGTAGTTTCTCGGAAAAATTCAACGCTATCTATCACGAATGAAAAAAATTGTTTCAATAAAAATTTCACGTACAATCTAATTCTGCAATGAAAAATGTGGGTCCCCATTTGAGATTTGAACGTTATCACCCACCTTACCTCGAGAGGATGGGGGGGCGAATAACTTTTATTATGTTCTTTACAAATATTGAACAGGTATTTTTTATTTCTCAATCCAATGATCATTTCTGGAGAATTGCGGAAAATATAATTTTTTGCGATTACAGCGCCATCTATCACGAAACAAAAAAAAAGTTTTGGACAAAATTTACGTATTTTGTAGCGTAGAATCCGCATCTGCAATAAAAAATGGGGGTTTCCATTTAAGATTTCAAAGTTGCCCCCAACCCCCACCCCCAGGGGGTGGGGTGGGAGGCCGAGTTTGATATCATTGGATGTCCCTCTTCGAGACTAACAACTTTCATTAACCACTTTTTTGTATCCAATGCATAGTTCTCGAGATATTTCAATGTCTTCAGATAAATCGTGCACCCTGCATATACGACGGCGGTCCAATAAGTACTTAGCCTCACCGCCCGATGGCGCCACTATCGCAAGAGAAATTTACTATCGTGTAGTACATTCTCGTAGACGGCTATTGTCGAAATTTCAGCCGAATCGGACTCATAGTTTTGTTTTGACCGCGTGTGGAAGCGGGCGTGTCCGCGGATTTTAGAAAAATGGAAAAAGAGCAATATCGGTCGGTGATTCGATTCTTGTTTTTGGAAGGGAAATCGCGCAGCGAAATCAAAGAGCGTTTGGATGCTGTGTACTGTGACTCTTCTCCTTCGATGGCGACCGTCAAAAATTGGTTTAACGAGTTTCAACGTGGTCGCACGTCGGATTTTGATGAGCCACGCCCAGGTGCCCCGAACCACGGAGGATAACATGACAAAAATCCACGATCTCGTATTGGCAGACCGCCGATTGAAGGTGCGCGAGATAGCTAAGACAGTAGGCATCTCAAAAGACCGCGTGGGTCATATCCTGCATGAAATTTTGGGCATGAGAAAGCTGTCGGCGCAATGGGTGCCGCGTTTGCTCACTCCGGACAACAAGCGCAACCGTGAGACCACTTCAGAGCAGTGTTTGACGCTGTTTAAGCGCAATCCGAAGGAGTTTCTGTGTCGTTTCGTGACCGTCGACGAAAGATGGATCCACTGGTACACACCAGAGACCAAGGAACAGTCGAAACAGTGGACTTCACCCGGTGAACGTGCTCCGAAGAAGGCGAAGACTGTCCTATCGGCCGGAATGGCCACCGTTTTCTGGGATTCACAAGGTGTGATCTACATCGACTACCTGGAGAAGGGCAAAACGGTCACAGGGCTGTACTATGCCGAATTATTGGGCCGATTCGACGCCGAATTGCAGAAAAAACGGCCCCATTTGGCGAAGAAAAAAGTGCTCTTCCACCATGACAACGCACCGGCTCACACCTCCGCCCTCGCCACGGTCAAATTGGTCGAATTGGGCTACGAACTGCTGTCCCATCCACCGTATTCTCCAGATTTGGCCCCGTGCGACTTCTTTTTGTTTCCAAACTTGAAAAAGTCACTCGCCGGGCAGAAATTTGAGTCGAATGAGCAGGTCATCGCCGCCACGGAGGCCTACTTTGCAGACCTCGAGAAAACGTATTTTTCAGACGGGTTAAAGAAGTTGGAGCATCGCTGGGTCAAGTGTATCGAGCTAAAAGGAGACTATGTTGAGAAATAAATCGCCACTTTTCCAAAATTTTCGTTTTTCTTTTGTAGGCTAAGTACTTATTGGACCACCCTCGTATATATATATATATATATATATATATATATATATATACTCAATAATTATTGCGAATCTCACAAGACGGTATGGGACTTTTATATTTGTCTTAACCCGCTCTATGTTTCCACGAGCTCTGTCAGGTTAGATATATAGGGTGTCTTATAACTAACCTGGCAGAGCTCGTGGAAACATAGAGCGGGTTAAGACAAATATAAAAGTCCCATACCGTCTTGTGAGATTCGCAATAATTATTGAGTTATTAATGACAGAAATTAGAGGAATGAGCGCGCACCGAGACGTTATGGAAGGAGCATCTAGCCGCTCAGGTTAGAGAGCACTGCCCAGTCGACAAAGGAACTGTTGCCGGCGCGCGGCGAAGGGAAGGACAACGCGCCAATGTTTATGTTCTTACCTCGCCGCTTCTATATCCCGCCGCACCGCGTCTAAGCTCGCGCCGAAATGGCCGCTGAATATTCGCGATTACAATTATGAGATTATTTTATGTAGTACCACAGATAGCTTATATTGAATTGTAAAGTTCAAGGTTCAAAAGTTCTTTAATCAAGGAAAACATCGAAAAGGAGAAAGCGATAGAGAGCGATGAGATCTACAGAAATTCTCATTATTTTCTATCGCAATCTATCGTTTTGCTGTATCGGATCCGAAAGAAATGATATCGCATAAAGATAGAGTACGATGAACACTTTTCATCGTACTCTATTGTACTCTATCGTTAGGAGAATATTTAATTGTTAGAGTATGATAGAATTCGCGTAGAGACTCATCGTGTCCTATCGTTTTATTCAAGTCTACACGGAAAATATGTTTGGTTGAATGAACCTATTTTCTGACGAAATAAGAGAGAGAGAGAGAGAGAGAGAGAGAGAGAGAGAGAGAGAGAGAACGATTAAGAAATTTTGATTGAGAATAGCACAATTTTGTTTATGTTAACCATAAACCTTGATGAATTAAATTCAGTGTTAATATTTTCAGTTAATATTTCTCTGTATCGTTCATATTTCATTTGCAAGCTGTATCATGAACCAAACATTTTTACCATATATCATGCATAAATTGTTGTCTCATATCGTAATTCTTGTCAGTGGTATATTAATGACAGAAGGAACTGAAAGTTCTGTACCGTACAATTGCGAAAAGAGGACTATCGTTGTCAATGGTGCACCAACGATACTCGGCATAAAATTGATTCCTAGGTATAATCGCGATACAACGCAAATCCGAGTGTGTTATTTTGACACGCATAAAAATAACGTGTTGAGATGCTCCTCCCATAACGTTTCGACATGCACTCATTCCTCAGATTTCTGTCATTAATAACTCGATAATTATTGCGAATCGCACAAAACGATATGGGACTTTTATATTTGTCTTAACCCGCCCTGTGTCTCCACGAGCTCTACCAGATTAGTTATAAGACACCCTGTATATATACGCATACATACATACATATATAACGCATAAATATATATATTTTAACGTGATTATTAAACACGAGGAAACTATTTTAATGATAATATGACGCCTCAGCTGATTTCTTATACAGCGACGGGCCACTTGAAATCCGGCCGAAAAGGGCACTTAGTCTCCAGCTTTGCCCTAAACAATCTTCCCACCAAGTAGCTTTCTAGTATTTTTGCATATTGTTTAGGGAAGTATTTAATTATTTTATGATTTAAGCCTTCGTGCCATACTTTGTCAAAGGCTTGCGCAACATCCAAAAAAATCGCCGGGCAGATTTTTTTTATTCTAGACTTTCCTCTATAACAGAGCTGGACACGATCTGCACACTTCGGGCGAAATTCAGTAAGTGACGCCTACCGTCCCCCTCGCACCGCTCCGCGCTCAGCGGCCGGGGTGACGATCGCGGATCGCTCAGGCCCGTTGCTACGTAAGATGTCAGCTGGAGCGTACCCTCGTGTTTTGTTATAATTATAATTTTTTCCTCCCTTAATAATCGCTTTAAAATATATATGTTTATGTGTTTTATACATACATACATACATATATACATGTATATATATAATGACAACATAATGAAAAAAATGACAAAAAAGTATAATTAAAGGATTATTGCAATAGACTTCCACATCACCTGTGAGGTACTATTGCTGATGCGTTTTTTTAAAGTGCTTTCCCCAGTCCTACTCCACTAAATAATAAAGAACAAATACGATAAAATGTATGGCTCGGCAGGAAAACTAGATGAAAAGAAGTAAGTGATCATTTGGGAACAAGTAAACTAGGATTTCCTAGGTCGTTTAGACTGTACTATGGATGATATATCCAAAGACATTTTAGAAAAACTAGCTCGCATCAAGGAAGAAAGGGAAGTATCATTTAAAGAAGAACGTTTATTAAAAAATGCGTTATTGCAGCGATCGAATCATTTGGAGATTCGATGACTTTCGAAAAAGCTGCAAGCATTCCATTAAATCTGTAAAATCACGGATAGATGATACAGCTTCATCTTTAGAAGAGAAGAGAAATTAAAATGTTCATTTGCGTCTTATTCGTATTATTCATTATGTATTTATGAGAACACCGATAATCGGCATATGGATCAACTGTATATTTTTGCTCGAATCGTACGTAAAACGATTTTTCACATGTCAAAGACCTCTCAGACTTTGTATTGTTGCAAGGGAGAACAACAGGTGTTGAAATCTTTAGGGCTGTTTGCCAAACTCTGCAAAAGTTTGACATTGATTTCTACAAATGTTCGGCTATAGTCACCGATAGCGCAAAAGCAATGATAGGTTTGAAAAAAACGGCTTCTTTGAACACATAAGACAGCAAGGTTTTAAAATATCTGTTACTCATTGCATCATTCATCAAGCAGCATTGTCTTATAAGCTTAACCCCTTGACTGTGAATGACGTAAATATGCGCATGAAAATTTTGCCTCTCCGGCGTATTCTCTGCTCTAAAATTTTGTTTCCCTACCGAGCCAGACATTTTATCGTATTTGTTCTTTATTATTTAGTGGAGTAGGCCTACTGGGGAAAGCACTTTAAAAAAACGCATCAGCAATAGTACCTCACAGGTGATGTGGAAATCTATTGCAATAATCCTTTAATTATACTTTTTTTATGTCATTTTTTTCATTATATTGTAATTATATATATACATATATGTATGTATGTGTATATAAAACACATAAACATATATATTTTAAAGCGATTATTAAGGGAGGAAAAAATTATAATTATAATAAAACACGAGAGTACGCTCCAGCTGACATCTTACGTAGCGACGGGCCTGAGCGATCCGCGATCGTCGCCTCGGCCGCTGAGCGCGGAGCGGTGGAAGGGAAACGGTGGGTGTCGCCGCTTGAAATCCGGCCGAAAAGGGCACTTAGTTTCCAGCTCTGGTTTAGGGTGAAATATAAAAATAAATACTCAGAGTTGAAAGAAATTAAAGCAGGGTGTGGCGAATTCACTACGAAACGCCACGAGAAATATAGTCAAGCAGCCATGTTGTCCACGCGACGCGCGGGCCGAAGTAATTCACCGCGCCCCGCTAGGTGGCGACGCGCAAGCTCAAGCTCTCACAGTCAAAATTAGGTCCCGAGAGGCATAATAAGGCTGTACCACAGGCAGTCTGCAGCACACGCTCATTCACACTAGCACCTGTTAGGAACGATAGCATAGCTCACATTTTTGGCGATATAGTTGAGCCCTTATTTAGAGTATAAGACTCGCTATATCCTGAACAGTCAGGGTGTACGGCTCTCGCATAGCCGAGAGCATCGCTCACTAACGGCCTCATACTGTCGTCGGCTAACTCCTTTCTTCCAAGCGAGGAATCTGGGGGAGTCCTCTCCACTCAGACCCCTGAACTTTTGCTGGCAATCCTCCCAGAAAAGTCACATCGCCATCGCTATCACAGGAGGCAAAACATTGGTTCCAGAGAGAAGCCGCCGGTGAAGAAAAGGCTTGAACCCTCTTCGGCGAGAGTTCTCCAACTACCAGTTCCTCCTTGCTCACGGCCTTCCGACCAGAAACACGGAGGATTTGGTTTCCTGATCCTGAGCCCGACGAAACAAGGTCTCCTGATCCTGAGCCCGACGAACCAAGGTCTCCTTTTCCTTCACTATCTCAAGACCACTCCCGGAGAGCCATCCTCATTCCCTGGAAATTGATCCTGTTAAACCTCTCGTCTAGGAGGCGAACTAAACCACCAGCGTGCTTTGAAGCACTATGAGCAATACAAGCTTGAAAGCCTCAAGCCATCCACAGTACAGGTACTCAAACCTCTCCTAGAAAGACGCGGACCCGGCTGGTCCGCTCAAATATTAATAAATCGCAGTCGTCAAGACTTTCCTCGTGAAAATGTTTATTCTCAAAAACACGATGGACATCTCTCAAATGTAACTAAAATAAATACATGTTCCTCTAAGGTATTCAAGCCTTTAGTTACTCAATAACCAAGTATTTCCTTGCTATCCCCTTGCGATCACATATACAACGTAATTGGTAACACGCCAAACAGGGGTGCCGCAGGGTAGCGTCCTGGGTCCTATCCTGTACCTCTTATTCACTGACATTCCCCACTCAGAAAATGTCACAGTTGCAACGTTTGCGGATGATACTGCAGTCTTAGCAACAGGGGAAAACATTGAAGAATCAACAAAGAAACTAGAATTTGCCATTAAAAAAATCAATAACTGGGCTGGAAAATGCAAAATAAAATTGAATGAGGATAAATCGACTCTTATCAACTTTACTAACAAAAAATTAAAACCCCTCCCGGTGTATCTAAATAATAAAAAAATACCAATTGTTAGTACAGCCAAGTATCTTGGTATGAACTTAGACGCAAAACTAAGATGGAAAGAGCACATCAAGAAAAAAAGAGAAGAAATCAATATTAAATATAGAAAAATGTATTGGTTACTAGGGAGAAAATTCCAGCTTTCAACTAATAATAAAGTACTACTACACAATCAAATGATAAAACCTATTTGGACATATGGCCTCTAATTATGGGGATGTGCCAAAAAATCTAATGTTAATATCATACAAAGATACCAAAGTAAAATTCTAAGAGAAATTGTGAACGCACCGCGGTATATTAGAGATAGGGATATATATAGAGACCTGGGAGTGGCTGCTGTGAGGGATGAGATTGGGAGGATAGAGCGACGGCATGAGGATAGAATGCGAGCACGTAAACATCGAAGTAAAACAGCTCCTCAACTTCCATGAATCTAAAAGGAGACTAAAAAGGATCAAACCTCACGAGTTAGCAATAACATAACAATCTTAACTAGGAGATGCATTGGCTAATTGTAGATTCTCTAATGCAACACTGCACGCGATATATAATGTACCGAGGCCGGAAGCCTTCAATGACGCTGCGCACCAAAATTATGTGGATGAGAGTATAAAGTCTGTAAAACTTTTATTGCATGAAAGTAACGTTGAGAAGAAGCAGTATATTGATAAGAATATAAATGCTGTAAAGCTTCTACTGCACGAGAGTAACGTTGAGAAGAAGCAGTATGTAGATGAGAATGTTAAAAAATTGAAGGATTGGCTGGAGGACTACCGGAGGAAAAACATACAGAGCATAAATAGCAATCATGAGAACATAGAACAAATTTTAGACTGGACAGGTTCAGAGATAAAGAAATCGCGGAAAATATAAAAGTAGAATATTGCAATTAAATCGATATATAGTGTCGACATAAGCATGAGAAGAATCATTACGAGCTGTAATGGTGAAGCAATCATCAAAATTTAACAAAAAGAAGAAAAGTTTAGAGAAGCAGTTTATCAGTAACGAAAAGCAGCGGTTATTGGAGGAGTTGCACGCTCCAGGAAGAAGAAATTTTCCCCGTAGACGCGTCATAGTGCGCGGATGCGATGGTCTATGGCAAGCTGATCTGGTAGAGATGCGTCCTTATTCTAAATTCAACGACAACTATCACTATATACTCACTGTTGTAACGAGGAGTTTTTTTTACCCCCGTTACTATCGTGTGACGGCGACCACCGATCGTCACACGATCGCGAGAAATCATCGCCAAGCGCCCGGCAACACCTATGCCGCGGCAACCCGCCAGACCGCCGGAAAAAGCCGAATTCTGCGAAGCGGTCGGGGAAGATCGATCCCCCCAGAAAGGGGTAATTCGCGAAAATCGCATGCGCGACTTTCCGGGAAATCGGGGGGAACTAATTCCCCGATTATCGGCCACCGATCGTCGAGAGGAATTTAGGATATAAAACCCGCTCTCGACGAGAAATCGAGGCAGACCGTGAGAGACAGTGAGTCCACCAGATCAGCTACCAAGGAGAGCTCCAGCGAGAATCGTGAAGAGAAGTCGACGAGAAGGCAAAGCATCCGCCGGTGAGTAAAGCTTCCCCACCGTACTGAACCACCGGGAACTTTTACAAGACCCGGCAGCCGAGCCTCGTCGGCCGATCAGGCATCGCGACTTTACCGTACTTGTCCGTCCGTGTCGGCAGCAGTTAGCCACCGGCACAGAATATCTCTAAGTCTCCGTTCGCGAATTTACCGTATTCGTCCGTTTGTGTCGGCAGCAGTTAGCCACCGGCATAGAATATTTCTAAGTCTCTGTTCGCGAATTTACCGTATTCGTCCGTCTGTGTCGGCAGCAGTTAGCCACCGGCACAGAATATTTCTAAGTCTCTGTTCGCGAATTTACCGTACTCGTCTGTCTGTGACGGCAGCAGTTAGCCACCGGCACAAAATATTTCTAAGTATCTGTTCGCGAATTTACCGTATTCGTCCGTCTGTGTCAGCAGCAGTTAGCCACCGGCACAGAATATTTCTAAGTCTCTGTTCGCGGATTTATACGTGCTCGTCCGTCTGTGTCGGCAGCAGTTAGCCACCGGCACAGAATATTTCTAAGTATCTGTTCGCGGATTTATATGTGCTCGTCCGTCTGTGTCGGCTGCAGTTAGCCACCGGCGCAGAATATTTCTAAGTATTTGTGCGCGGAATATAAGTGCTCGTCCGTCTGTGTCGGCAGCAGTCAGCCACCGACACAGAATATTTCTAAGTATCTGTTTCCGACCAAACGGCAGCAGTTCGCCGCCGTTCCGCGATTCATAAGTGCTCGTCCGTCTGCGTCGGTAACAATTAGCCACCGACGTAGATTAATTTCTAAATTCCTGTGCGCGAGGATAAGTGTTCGTCCGTCTGTGTCGGCAGCGTTGGCCACCGACGTAGAATACTTCCGAAGCATCGGTTCGCGGAATTATCAGTGCTTGTCCGACTTTGTGACCGTGATACGCTGCCCGGAATAAACCACCTCTCGCTTATCCAAAGAACAGCTGGCGTAAGTCGCCCTCAACAGGACTCGTGGCCGAGGACGTCAGACCGCCAAGAAGCCGCGGAATATCCCCTTTGATCCCGCGGATAGGGGACCACCCTTGCGGCTACGCAGGAATCACGGGCACCAAGGAACGGACATCGCCGACGCCACACCGGGCCAGCGAGCCGCCCACATACACTTATATATATATATATATTATATAGCATCGAACGTCTTTTAAATAAACGGGGCGCCTTGCGGGACGCACCCAACTTGTTAACACAGAAACGCTGAACACACATTTCTTCCGAGAAGCTACCTTGAATTAGCCCTTCACCCGAGTAACGCACCGACGCGGCGGCGAGCGAGGCGTCGCGGAAGCGGCGAGCCGGGCGTGACGGTGGGGCGACCGATCGCACCGAACCCCGCGGGCGTTACCGTTACACTGTTATCGATGTGTTGAGGAAAAATCCGTGGGCTGTACCGCTGAAGAGCAAGAGCGGCAAAGAAGTAGTCGAGGTATTCGACAGGATATTTCAAGACTCTGGAAGATGTCCGAAAAATTTGCAAACGGACCAGGAAAAAGAATTTTATAACGCGGATCTGCAGAAACTCCTTAAAAACACAGTATCAATCATTATTCTACGTACTCGGTAATGAAGGCGTCTGCTGTGGACCGATTCAATCGCACGTTAAAGAAGATATGTAGAAACTGCTTACGTTGAATGGAGCATACAAATGGATCGACTCGCTACCATGCCTCGTTGCCAAGTACAACACGCGAAAGCATCGAACTATCGGTATGCGTCCTGTCGATGTTACACCCAAGATGGCCGATAAGCCCCTATCCACAGTCTACAACAACGTAACGATCGCAGCGCCTGCGAGATTCAAAGTGGGTGACTCGGTACGCATGAGCAAATTCAAAACTATCTTCGAGAAAGGTTACACTCCGAACTGGACCACCAAAGTATTTAAGATGATCAAAGTACAGGCGACCAATCCGGCGACTTATCTGCTTGAGGATTCTCGCGAAAAGCCTATTGCCGGAGGATTTTACGAATACGAACTGCATCGCGCTGCTAATCCTGACGTTTATCTCATGGAAAAGGTGTTGCGAAAAAGCGGTGACAAGGTTTTAGTGAAATGGTTGGGATTTGACGACTCGCACAACTCTTGTATACACAAAAAAATGCATTGTAACTAATTCTTTACTATAAATATTTTTTATT
This sequence comes from Harpegnathos saltator, assembly GCF_003227715.2. Lineage (NCBI taxonomy): Eukaryota > Metazoa > Arthropoda > Insecta > Hymenoptera > Formicidae > Harpegnathos > Harpegnathos saltator. The sequence goes on along the minus strand of NW_020230070.1, from coordinate 185,397 downwards.
ACAATATCCTATTATAAACAGCTTGTAATAACTTATCTTTTTTATTATAGTTAACAATATTTCTTACATACAAATATATGTACAATGATTTTCATTTACAATATATGCTTTTCATTTACAATATACGAGGGTGGTCCGATAAGTACTTAGCCTACAAAAGAAAAACGAAAATTTTGGAAAAGTGGCGATTTATTTCTCAACATAGTCTCCTTTTAGCTCGATACACTTGACCCAGCTCCAACTTCTTTAACCCGTCTGAAAAATACGTTTTCTCGAGGTCTGCAAAGTAGGCTTCCGTGGCGGCGATGACCTCCTCATTCGATTCAAATTTCTGCCCGGCGAGTGACTTTTTCAAGTTTGGAAACAAAAAGAAGTCGCACGGGGCCAAATCTGGAGAATACGGTGGATGGGACAGCAGTTCGTAGCCCAATTCGACCAATTTGACCGTGGCGAGGGCGGAGGTGTGAGCCGGTGCGTTGTCATGGTGGAAGAGCACCTTTTTCTTCGCCAAATGGGGCCGTTTTTTTTGCAATTCGGCGTCGAATCGGCCCAATAATTCGGCATAGTACAGCCCTGTGACCGTTTTGCCCTTCTCCAGGTAGTCGATCTAGATCACACCTTGTGAATCCCAGAAAACGGTGGCCATCACCTTTCCGGCCGATAGGACAGTCTTCGCCTTCTTCGGAGCACGATCGCCGGGTGAAGTCCACTGTTTCGACTGTTCCTTGGTCTCTGGTGTGTACCAGTGGATCCATGTTTCGTCGACGGTCACGAAACGACGCAGAAACTCCCTCGGATTGCGCTTAAACAGCGTCAATCACTGCTCTGAAGTAGTCTCACGGTTGCGCTTGTTGTCCGGAATGAGCAAACGCGACACCCATCGCGCCGACAGCTTTCTCATGCCCAAAATTTCATGCAGGATATGACCCACGCGGTCTTTTGAGATGCCTACTGTCTCAGTTATCTCGCGCACCTTCAATCGGTGGTCTGCCAATATGAGATCGTGGATTTTTGTCATGTTATCCTCCGTGGTTCGGGGCACCTGGGCGTGGCTCATCAAAAACCGACGTGCGACCACGTTGAAACTCGTTAAACCAATTTTTGACGGTCGCCATCGAAGGAGAAGAGTCACCGTACACAGCATCCAAGCGCTTTTTTATTTCGCTGCGCGATTTCCCTTCCAAAAACAAGAATCGAATCACCGACCGATATTGCTCTTTTTCCATTTTTCTAAAATCCGCGGACACGCCCGCTTTCACACGCGGTCAAAACAAAACTACGAGTCCGATTCGGCTGAAATTTCGACAGTAGCCGTCTACGAGAATGTACTACACGATAGTAAATTTCTCTTGCGATAGTGGCGCCATCGGGCGGTGAGGCTAAGTACTTATCGGACCGCCCTCGTACATATACAGGGTGAAGAAAAAACCCCGGGACCCCTGAAAATTTCGCAAGATATACACTTTATAAAAAAATGTTTCCGACAAAAGTTGTAGCGTTGAAAAAGATCTATTTACCGATCTTAAAAATTTGACCTTGGGTGGCGTCATCAAGGTCACCTCGGATATTTTAAATGGAACCCCCAATTCTTTTTTGCATATTCTTATAGCCTCTCTTCAGACTTTTTCAAAGCACTATGGTTTTATCCAATTTGAAGAAGCTGTTCCGAAGTTATCAAGTTTTTTAAAGTAAGATATCTAAGGCAGATCGGAGGATGATCCAGCTAACTAAGGCAAGATCGGGGGATGATGCAGCCATCTAAGGTAAGATCGGAAGATGATCCGGCCAACTAAGGCAAGATCGGAGGATGATCCATCCAACTAAGGAACGATCGTAGAATGATCCGGCCAACTAAGGTAAGATCGTAGGATGATCCGGCCAACTAAGGCAAACTCGCAGGATGATCCGGCCAACTAAGGCACGATCGGAGGATGATCTAGCCAACTAAGGCAAGATCGGAGGATGATCCAGTCAACTAAGGCAAGATCGGAGGATGATCCGGCCAACTAAGGCAAACTCGCAGGATGATCCGGCCAACTAAGGCACGATCGGAGGATGATCTAGCCAACTAAGGCAAGATCGGAGGATGATCCAGCCAACTAAGGCAAAATGGGAGGATGATCCGGCCAACTAAGGCAAGATCGGAGGATGATCCAGCCAACTAAGGCAAGATCGTAGAATGATCCGGCCAACTAAGGTAAGATCGTAGAATGATCTGGCCAACTAAGGTAAGATCGTAGGATGATCCGGCCAACTAAGGCAAGATCGGAGGATGATCCGGCCAACTAAGGTAAGGTCGGGACTTGTCCAGCCAACTAAGGCAATACTGGAAAACTTTAAAGTAATTGTTCAAAATGTCCGCCATAATCAGTTTGACAATAAGCTAATTTATCGTAAAAAGATGAAACGGATTTTTGAATGTAATCAGCAGGGATGAGAGCAGCTTCATCAAGAATTCGATTTCGTAAGTCATCCAAATTTTGTGGTTTCGTTTTGTAAACTCTATATTTTAAATGGCCCCACAGGAAGTAATCGTTAGATGATAAATCGGGTGATCGAGGAGGCCATTCTATAGGTCCTCTTCTACCTATCCATCGATGATGAAACACTGTGCCCAGATAATTACGGACGTCCTTTCTGTAATGTGGGGGGGCACCATCTTGTTGGAACCATGTATGCTTGAAGTTGTCATCCATGATTGCTTGAATCGCTGGAACTATTTCGTTTCTTAGCATATTCTCATATTTTATCGCTGTTAGATTTCCGTCAATAAAGAGTGGACCTATGAGAACATTATTCAAAATGCCTACTCAAACATTCACTTTTTGTGGATACTGCGTGTGTGTTTCTTCAATCCAGTGAGCATTTGCATCTGACCAAAATCTACAATTGTGTCGATTAACGTGGTCATTTAACTGAAACGTTGCCTCATCTGAAAATACTACATTTGATAGATAGTTAGGATCTTCGGCTATTTTTTCCATCATTAAATCGCAAAATTCAATGCGCCTATCAAAATCATCTTCATTTAGCTCTTGTACAAGATGGACCTTATAAGGATGAAATTTATTCATTTTCAATATTTTAAGCACAGACATTTGATCTATTTCATGTTGCTGTCCTACATTGCGGATCGAATCATGCGGATTTTCGATAAAGGATTCTAGAACATCTAATGATTTTTCTACACTTGTCGCTGATACTGGCCTACCTGGTATTGCACGATTTTTCACACTTCCAGTTTCCTGAAAACGCCTTATCGTCCTTTCAACGGTAGATTTTGAAATGGCATTACCCTGATTACGAAAAGTTTCATTAAAAAGCCGCCTCACATCATTGTACGACCTTAGTCGATCATCCTATCCTCTCATCATCAAAAGATATGTGTTCTCGTTCTGAAAGACTTGCCATATTGACAAGCAGAAGTGGTAAGATTTAGTCTAATCGACTAAATTAATGTTTGGATTAATTCAAAGTTATTCTAAAGACAGTGCTGGAGAATAATAATGAGCACGGAATGAAGTGCAATTAAGTCAGTTTACAACTAACTTCAAACTGTTTCTTAATAATTTTAAAAAAAATAGAGGTATTTCAGTCGAGTTTGCGATTCATTAAACTGTAATGAATATTAAATGAGTAAATGGAAGAAATAAACATCGAACAGCAGTTCAAATAAATAAATAACTGAAATAAATCAATCAACGAAATTAAGACGAGCCAATAGGAGCCAACGCCTGGAAGTTAGTCGCGCAATTATTTTTACGAGTTGGCTGGATCATCCTCCGATCTTCTCTTAGTTGGCTCGATCACTCCGACCTTGCCTTAGTTGGCCGGATCATCCTCCGATCTTGCCTTAGTTGACCGCATCATCCTACGACCTTGCCTTAGTTAGCCGGATCATCCTCTGATCTTGCCTTAGATGGCTAGATATCTTACTTTAAAAAACTCGATTACTTCGGAACAGCTTATTCAAATTGGATAAAACCATAGTGCTTTGAATAGGTCTGAAGAAGTGCTATAGGCATATACAATAAAAAATTGGGGATTTCATTTAAAAAATCCGAGGTAACTTTATCCTGACCTTGATAACGCCACATAAGGTCAAATTGTTGAGATCGCAAAATAAATCTTTTGCAACTCTACAACTTTTGTCTGAAACATTTTTTTATAAAGTGTATATTTTACGAAATTTTCAGGGGTACCAGGGTTTTTCTCCACCCTAATGTACATACAGGGTGTCTCAGAACTTTGGGACACGTGCTCCGTAGGGACATAGAGCTAAGTGAGAAGAACAAAGAAGTCCTGTACCATAATGTGAAAATCGTAGTAGTTTTTCAGTAATAACCGCGTCAAGTTTGGCGTTTTCCACGCCCAGCGCGGCCTATAGACGCTCCGCGGCAAGCTGTATGCGTAGGGGCTGAGCGATAACGCGGCTCGCGCTGACTTCGTCGCGATGGCGTCTTGGCGCTTTGACGCCGCGCGACGGCCAGCGTGAGCCGCGTTATCGCTCAGCCCCTACGCATACAGCTTGCCGCGGAGCGTCTATAGGCCGCGCTGGGCGTGGAAAACGCCAAACTTTAAGCGGTTATTACTAAAAAACTATTACAATTTTCACATTATGGTAGAGGAATTTTTTTGTTCCTCTCACTTAGCTCTATGTCCCTACGGAGCCCGTGTCCCAAAGTTCTGAGACATCCTGTATATACAGGGTATTTGAGGATACTCATATATGTGAATGTAATTTCTGGAGAACAATTTTGCTTGTTTCTTTTCTTGTCAGATCATCAATGGAGGACTATAAAATAACGCAAGAAATGAAGAGACATGCAGTTATCGTCGCTATATGCGCGAAACACACCGATTTAGAAATCTCTAATTTTCTCAATTGCGCCCGATCATTCGTACATAAGGTTCGTCGTGAATTGGAAGCTGGTGATGTAGAAACTGTTGCAAAACGCAAAAAACATGAGGAACGTTCGGACACTACTAGAAATATACAATTAGTCCAACAAGTGCAAGAGATCGTTGACGAAAGCCCTTCAAAGTCCATGAGGGCCATTGCGAGGGACCTGAATGTCTCTGAGAGCCTAATTCGTCGAGTTGTCCACGAAGACCACCGCTATACGTCCTACGTTATGCGCAGAGGACAGTTTATATCGGTATAAACTCGGAAACAGAGACTTATCTGAGGAAAACGTCTTTTGAACAAGCTTAAGCACCCTGAAGTTCCTAACATGTGGCTTTTTTCTGACGAAAAAAATTTCGACCAAGACCAAAAAATCAATCGGAAAAATGACAGGTGGTTATGCTCACATCCTACAGAGGTTTCCCGTGTTATGCACACGAAGTTTCCAGCAACTGTCATGGTTTTAGAAGTTGTGAGCAACGAAGGACATGTTATGCCACCCCACTTCTTTCGTCAGGGGCTTCGGGTGAATGCTGCCGCCTACATCGAGGTTTTAGAAACAGTTATGAAACCCTGAATTGATAGTGTACGTGGGGACAGACCATACATATTTCAGCAAGACTCTGCTCCTTCACAAAAAGCCATGACGACACAAGATTGGATGACCGAAAATTTCTATGACCACATTACCCCAAACTTATGGCCGCCTAGCTCCCCAGACTTTAATCCCGTGGATTATTACGTATGGGGCGTAGTTGAGCGGGAGACCAATAAACATCCTCATAATAATATTTCATCACTGAAGGATGCTATAACAACAACAATGATCAAAATGAACAAAGAGCATTTGATTCGGGCATGCAATCGTTTCCGACCCCGGATTGAGTCCGTTATTGCCGCTAATGGGGATTTTATTGAGTAATTGTATAGTCTAGGAGTTAATTAACGTCGTGTAAAAATTTCATGGAATTATAATAAATTTTGCAAAAAATATGAATAAATTAGTTTTAATGTCAATTTGTCTTCAAATACCATACGCACTCTGTACAATGACCGCTTTTTTATTTTACAACGTTATTCTGTAATGTCCCTATGGTAAAGTGTCTGTTGAGTCTGATATGATATACCGTTTGTCATCATACGGACTCAAAGCAGTTTTCAGTTCAGACACAGTGTAGACTTTGTGTATTTTGGATCGTATGCATGACTGACGACGCCGCTTTTCGACCTCGTCCTTCAGACACTGCATATAATCATCAAACGTTAGGGTAAGGTCGGGTAAATCGGGTCAAAAACTGGAAAAGTCTTTATGGCAGACAAGCCTTTCATATAAACTCTGATCACAGTACATACTTATAAACAACATTCTTCTATGAACACATATTACTAGTTAAGAATGAATAAATATTGTCCAGAGTTCCTTGAAATGAGTTTTATTAATAATGCTTTATGACCCTATTCGCCTTCCTCACGTAGGATGAATCGGGTCAAAGAGATGGGCAAATAGGGTCAATAAAAATTTTGAAATATCATATGAGAACAACACATTTCCCACACAGAAATTTCTTTTTACCTACTGCACCAACACATCTCTCATGATACCATTCCTTTCCCTTGCCTTGACACTGAATCCAATCACCAAGTTTGGCGGAAATGGGATCACTGTATTTTATCTTGCAGAGTTCACATGATATATCATTATCATATCTTTTTCGGTTCCTGATGCTGACGTAGACTGCTTATGTAGTCGCTTATTAGGCCCACTAGTCTGCCTGGTGGAACTTTCCTGCTGAGAGAACAATTTTATTTTTTTTTGTAATTAATATTAATATTAATAATATTAATATTAATAATTAATATTAATATGGCCTACTAGAGACCGAAAACTTCCAGTTAATAAAAATGTTGGACTGTTATTGAAATTTCTAAATTCAAGTAATGTTGACCCTTTTTACCCGCATTTTATGACCCTATTCGCTCGAAATCGCAAGATTTTATTTGACTGTGTTGGTACATATGCACAAACATGATAAAGCGCTGATACCGACATAACATCTTATAAAATAGTTTAACTTATTAGATGGCTAATGCTTAAGAAATTATTATGAAAATTATCTCAGCCATTTCAATATCACTTTAGTAATGTTTTAAAAAAAGAAAAACAAATACGAACTCACCTCTAACATCATAATGTTTACACAAGAAATTACACACAACAAACATGTGTAATACTGGCTTCTTGTTTTCAACTTATAGGCCGAGCTCTAATAGTTGATGCTAGATGACAGCACTTTTTTAAATATTTTTTGTTTGGCAGTGCGGACGAAATTTATAAAATTGACCCGATTTACCTTCTGACCCGATTCACCCTACCTTACACTATAGTTCACGCTACGACGTCGGTCTTGACGCCTTTCGCCTTCTTCGTGTCCTTTTTGCTATCTACCTTTAGCGCGTACATCTTTGCTCTGAGTCCGACAAATTCCGTCATAATCGCCCCATTATTTTCATCTTTCATCAGACCCGGTACCTTCTTGTTGCAAAACGGTATACCGTACGCGTTATCAGCGGGATAATCACTCGTATCAAATTTAGAAATATCGCTTTTCATGTGCTCGGAAATATCATCGCATTGGATATGGTAGATTAAACTGTCAGTATTGGTGTACATTACTTTACATCTTTTGATAAAGAGGAGACATGTACTCGTGATGAAATTCAAACAAGCAGGTTTTGGATATGTCAAGTTGGATACACATACCCACATAGATCGTGTTGTTGAATTTCACCTCGAATTTACGCAGCTCAACGACGATCAAATTTTCCGAAAAGACATTTCTGCTTTGAAAATTTGGTTTCGCGATCATTGCCTCAGCATCGCATCGTCCAGGGACCCCACCTTCTCCCCCGTGGACGCCACCTAGCCGTGGTGGCGGAGCTTGCGTGTCCCGATGACGTACAAGCTGTGCCGGGGGGGGGGCGGTGTCGACCCCTGGCAGGTGCTATCAGGCCGGAGTGGTCTGTACGGAGGGGCCAGACTAAGAGCGTCCATAATACTCCTGGATGGGCAGCTGCCTTCAGGTTTTAATCAGGGTCTGGAGGGTCTCATTCGTGAGGCCCAAAGGACCCTACAGCACGGGCTCGTCAGCCTGGGAAGGCAACCGGTCTAGGGGAAGAAAACCCCCGAAATCAAACCCGTGTATGTGGGGGCACGTAAAACCCCCACATTTTATGGAATAATGGATAAAAAGGTGTTAGATTTCCCGGTATTCGGAGCCAGGAGCCGGCGGGAGGGGGTGTATAGTCACGGTACCCCCCCCCCGTCGTCATCATGCGACGGGCTAGGTGGTGTGTGCCAGGCGGGCACACCACCCGAACTGGCTACCGCCCGTAGGGAGGCACTCTCGGACCGGTTGAGGCCGAACGTGGGTCGCATGGACCCACCCTCGGCCTTCGCCGGCCCGAGGTGCGCAAAGAAAAAGAAGCGGAAGGCGGAAGCCTCTGCCTCACAGTTGTGGAGGGACAAGGAGGTGCACTTCCCTCCGCTTCGGGACGCTTGCGTTCCCCGGGCGGGGGGGGGGTGCGGCTCCTTGTGCGCGTGTGACGGACGATTTATCCGCCACACAAACGTGGGAACGGCTTTTCCCAGGGAAGAAGTTCCCTCCGGTCGAGGGCGAAGAAGTCCCTGCGGCCGGGGGAGCTCCTCTCCAGAACGCGCGGGAGGGAGAGGCTGAGGGTGGGCGTAGACGCCATCAATGGGGGCTTCCGCCCGTGCGGAGGCTCACACTAGAGGGTCGGGCGTTGGCGAGGGATGCAATCAGCGGGGTGCATTACCTCCAGCTCCTTCGCGTAAAGCCGAGTAGGAAAACGGTGAAGGGCTACACCGATAGGTCCCTTGCCGCTTTGAGACAGTCAATGAGAGCCTCCATGATATGGAGGATATGGAGGAGGCTTTCATGGATTATGGGAGGCTGGTGGAGGAGGGCGGTCCTGATGGAAGACTTGGGGCCCTAGAGATTCAGGTCCGGGGCATCAAGTCTGAAATCGCCCGCATAGGGCGGCTGCTGGAGAGGGTTCTGCCCTCTCCGGCACCCGCAGCTGCGGGCAGCGGGCCCGCCCTCCTCCACCCTCCTCTGCGGCAGCCGGCGGCCGCTGGGGAGAGGCGCGAAGAAGGGTGCACGAAAGTCACCCGGAAGGAGAAGGGGAAAGGGGGGAAAGCGATACGACCCGAACCTCCCCAATCAAAGGGAAAGGGCGCCGCAAGGAAAGCGGCACCCCCTCCCAAGGGAGACAAGGCTGGGGAGAAGGGGGTCCCAAAGAGGGGACACCCTCCTCCACAAAAGAAGCCTCAACTGAAGAGCCTCCCGCGCAACCCGGTCGTAACAGTGACCGCGTTGCCGAGGGGTTCCATCAATAATGTGATGGCCAAGGCCAGGCAGTGGGTCGACCTCCAGGAGGTCGGCCTGCAGCCTGGCGAATTTAAAGTTAAAAGGGCCAGGAATGAGGGTGTAATCTGGGGAGTGCCGAACCCGCCCTCGGCGGTTAGGCCGAGGGGGATCTCTGAGGTGGAGTCTATGGAAGTGGAGGCTTCAGCCACCCTCCTGGCGGAGGAGGGATGGGAGGAGTGGGCGGGTTGAGAACGTGGTGTTAGTTCCCCTGCACACTCCCCCATCTCAGGTTCATGGGACCTGCCGGTGGGGTAGAGGCCATTGGCGCCCCCGCCTCCCACCGGAACTCATGGGCTAGGTAGGAGCGGTCGGGGATGGGCCGACCTTTTATGGGTACACCCCTGACTGCGCCAGGAGGGATAGCCCCTCCCCAAGGTGTGAACCACGTCTGCGGTTTTGATACGGAGACGAAGGGGGAAGACCTGCCCCCGGGGGCAGGTGCGGTAGGGTCCCCCTCGGTTCCTCACCGAGGTGGAGGGGTTTGGGGGGGTCCCCGAAAGGGGACTCCCACACACCTTTCTCCTCTACGGACGCCACCTTGACGTGGTGGGGGAGCTTGCGTGTCCCAATGACGTACAGGGCTGTACCGGCGGGGGGGTTCGACCCCCTGGCAGGTTTTACCATGCCGGGTAGCCTGTACAGAGGGACCAGATTAAGAGCGTCCATAATACTCCTGGATAGGCAGCTGCCTCCAGGTTTTACCCAGGGACTGGAGGACCGTACTCGTACGATCCAAAGGTCCCTACAGTGCGGGCAGAGCGGGCTCGTTAGCCTGGTGAAGGCAGCCGGTCTAGGGGAAGGAAACCCCGAAATCAAACCGGAGTGGGCTCGTAACAATCCTACACAGACATGGATACCACTATGACGACCGGAGAAAAACACGTTTCGGAACTCGGAGCCGAAAACCGACGCGTTGGTGGGGGTACTGTCCCGGCCCTCCTCGCGTCGTCATCCTACGACGAGCCATCACGAGCGTTGACCACGGACGTTCGTGACGAATTGACTACCGTGAAGCGTCGTGCCGGGGACATGGTCCTGACCCCCGACACGTCATCAATTGACGACAGGCCGAGATCGAACATCAGCTCCACCAGGAGCAGAAGTCGGAGCTCAGGTGGAAGCAGCGAGAGCTGCTCTTTACCTACCGACGGGGATCACGACTCTGACTGGGTCCCTGAATGCTACTCTGAGCATCAAAGCCAGAGAGACCGCCTCCGCCGGGGGTGAGCAAAGCAGGCCCTCGCGAAACGAAGGAAGGGCGGCCGCGCAACGAGGGACGCAAATCTCTGGCTACTAACAGCCAGAAGAGCGGTCCCAACCGGGGGACTCGCTCCGTGAGCTCCCGGACAGAAGAGGGGCGGCCACGCACCGGGGGAGAGGTACCCTCGCCGGAAGGTGAGAAGCAACTCCTCCACCGTGAGGACGGTAAGGCGGACCCTCGCATTGAAGAAGGTCCGTCCAACGAGGAAGCGATCTCGGCCCGGGGCGATGAGACTACGGTCACTGGCGGGACGCTAGTGAAAAATAGGGCGGGCCCCCTCTCTAGTAAAAGGGGGGTCTGAACGCCACCGGGGGAGGGGACGCAGTCGCGGTCGCGGGTGCGGTCGGTAAGAAAGGGAGACCGACAATCGTATCCGACGTTGTGCTCTCCCAGAAGTCAAAGGTGGTCGTGAGGGACAATATGGGGAGGTTTACTTCCTCAGTCCCCAACATCGCCATCGCCAGCACCAGCGACGGGTCAAAGGGACCAGGGGGTCCAAGGCTGCCACTGCTGCGGCCTCTGTCACGGACAGGACCAAAGTGGGCAAGCCCAGGACCCGGGACAACGGGAAAAGAACGAGGGAGACGGCGTCGAGCGGTAGTTCCGTCGTCTCGGTGAGGACGACCACTCCAAAGAAGCAGCTGCCTCCCGAACCAATCCTGGTTCGGAAAAGGGATCTGCATGGAAGGCCGCCTACTACCGGGCTGGGAGTAGGCCTGCGGGAGAAGAGGGAGGCGGAAGCTTTTCGGAAGAAGTTAGAGGCGGAGAAGTCCTTGGAGAGAGACATCGTGGACCTCCTCAGCAGGGGGGTGCTGCGCTTCCTGTCGGACAAGCGCCCCCTCGAGGAGGTTTACAAGGACTCCAGTACAACGGCGTTACTGCGAGAGGCCGCGGCAGCGGAACTAGCCTCGGAGGCGGTTCGTGCACTTGGTGCGATTCGCCTGGTGGCACGAAGGTCTAAGACATTAAAAGGTACCTTCGTGTCACTTATGAATCGTGCTGTAGCCGCCTCCGAGGCGATTCTCCAGACCTTCATTGTACGAGTAGCGGCCCAAGATGGAAGGACGGATGATAGGTCTGGCATTGAGGCGGAAATGGATGCAATGAGGGAGAACAAGAGGTTGCGGATCGAGGTCAGGAGGCTGACAGAGGAGAAGTTGCGGCGAATGTAACGTCCATCGGCGCTACACAGGAACCTACTCAGCCGACTCGAGGACGCAGGACGTACGCGGAGGTGACGAGTGGCAGCTGTTTTTCTGCGAGAGAACCGGAAAGGAAGGAGTCACTCAAGCGAAAAACCAGAGTGCTCAAGAAGAGGAAAGTGGTCAGGCCACCGATCAAGGAATCCTCGGATTCCTCTGGGGAAGTGGAGAAAGGAGATCGTGAGGAGGTGAGGACTTATGATGACACGATGGATCTCTTCAGGAAGGAGCACGCCACTGCCCTGTTGCCAGCTCAAATACCTCCAATCCAGGGGGTAATGAGGGAATTGGATGAGGCGATGGCGGTCAGAAACCTGGATGTAATGGCCAGGAGGGCCTACAACAGGTTAACGGAGGAACTCCTCCGGCTCGTGGATGCCAAGGAGGGCCTGAACCCGGAGGGGAAGAACATGGGGCCCTAACGGAAAGGATCAAGGAGGTAACAGTGGAGAAGGCAGTAGTGATGGAAAAGGAGGACTCTGGGAAAGAGTCTCCTAGACCAATGGCGAAAGCCGCCGCTTCAAACCCCACCCCCCCAATCAGAGAGGCGAAAGCCAATCTAGGATGGAGGGGAGAGGGAGGAGCGGAGGGGCGGGAGCCAAAGGTTGGGGAGACCGAAATCCAGAGAAGGAAGAGAAGGAGGAAGGAGAAGAGGGAGAGAGAGAGACGGGGACGGGGAAGGAAAGAAAACGTACGCCCAAATGGCAAAGCAGGTGGGGAAGAAGGAACGGGACAACGGTGGACAACAGCAGGCGGGGACCAATAACCAACCCGCCAATCGACCCCGACCCAAACCCACGGCTTCGTCGAAGGAAGAGGAGTGGACCCTAGTGAGGGATCCTAAGGAGAAGAGGAAGACGAGGAAGGAGGTAAGGAAGGGGAACGCCCCCAAGCCCCTCCTCCTCAGCCTACCAAAGGAACGAAGAAGGTGGCAGTGGTGCCGAAGCCACCCAGATCGGCGGCCATCACGGTCACCTGCCCGCAAGACTCCTATAAGGAGTTTATGGTTGAGGCCAGGCGCCGGATTAAACCGGCGGATGTTGGTATTAAATATTGAAAAAGTTATTCAGTTTTCCTTAAATATGTCACAAAGTATTAGTTAAATAAAATAATGTTTCAGACAAAAGTTGTTTAAATTAATTGGTAGGAAAAGACGATGTAATAAAAAATTCGGGTATCCATTTATAAGATTTTTATGTTGATCTTGACTGGACTTTTCAAGGTTATCTGAAGGTTAAATTCATAGCATCAATAATAGAACCTTTGAAGCCTTACAACTTTTGTCTGAAATATTTTTCTCTAAAATGTTCTATTTTCGAAATAAAAGGGCTGTACGAATGGTCTGAATCACCCTGTATATATAATATTATAAAACTTACCTTTTTAAACAAAAAGGTAAAAAAAGGCGCCAAGTACAAGCGCTATGTGTACATAACATAAGTTTTTACAAGTAAAACTTATAACTATAATAAAACTCTACAACACTATTCTACTGTACAAAAGAAGTGATATATTAGACAATAGCGCCAACTGAGAAACCTAATATCATATATATTGCCATACAATTTTACAAGTAACATTTATTATATAAAACTTACCTTTTAAACAAAAAGGTAAAAAAAAGGCGCCAAGTACAAGCTACGTGTACATAACATAAGTTTTTACAAGTATATTTTTATAACACGATATCATTTTTACTTGTAAAAACTTATGTTATATTCATAATATTAACATAACATTTTACAAGTAAAAATGATTATATGTAAAATTTATATTAAAACAGTAACGCCAAATGAGAAATCGTATACTTAATATCTTTAGAAATCTCAAATTCAAATTATTTCCTTTTTTTAAGATATACATTATGTACATAACATAAGTTTTTACAAGTAAAAATGATTATTATAATGTACTTAACATAACTTTTTACAAATAAAAATGATTACATGAAAATTGATCCTTTTTTTAAGATACATATTATGTACATAACATAACTTTTTCAAGTAAAAATGATATCATGTTATAAAAATTTAACACGTTTATTAGTAGTGTCCAATATTTAATTTATCATTATTTATTAGAACACTGAGTTATATGATTGTTTTACTTGTTATTATAAAAAATTAGTTATTATAACAATGCAATAAAAAATATTTAATACAAAAAATCTTGGCGCGGCTGCACCAAAAACTATATCGAAGATGTATATATTATTTCCGAACAACTTAATACACAAAAGTCAAATTAGATATAAAACATTACACCGTATATATAGACAGAGAATTTACAAGTACATTTTATTATAATAAAAATGTTGTCATGTATGTATTAAACAAGTTTTAGTTCGATATAGTTTTTGGTATAGCGGCGCCAAGATTTTTTGTATTAAATATTTTTTATTGCATTGTTATAATAACTAATTTGTTATAATAACAAGTAAAATAATCATATAACTCAGTGTTCTAATAAATAATGGTAAGTTTGGTAAAAATTTATGTTATTGACATCTTTTGTAGTTAGTTTTTCTTGAATTTTCTTGAATAATAATAACCTTTAAAAAGATATCTTTTTAAAATATTGGACACTATTAATAAACGTGTTAAATTTTTATAACACGATATAATTTTTACTTGTAAAAACTTATGTTATGTACACTATAATAACAAGTATCATATAACTCAGTGTTCTAATAAATATCATTTTTACTTGTAAAAACTTATGTTATGTACATAATTAATATATATCTTAAAAAAAGGAAATAATTTGAATTTGAGATTTCTAAAAATATTAAATATATGATTTCTCAGTTGGCGTTACTGTTTTAATATCTCACTTCTTCTGTATAAGTTTTACTTGTAAAAACTTATGTTATGTACACATATATACTTTGTTCGCGCGTTAACTGAAGCGAACGCGTGCCGGGACCGCTTCGCAAGAAGCGCGGGAGAGTGTGGATCGGATCGCAGAGGACGGGTTACACCAACAAAGAATCGAGATGAATCTCGGTAGATGCGGCAAAATGCTCTTAAATAACTGTATTTAACCGGGTTACAATGAATCGAAGCGCCGGAAGGAATGCCTCGGAGCTTTGAGCAGTTGATCGCGCGACGGTAGCGATTTTCGTAAGCGGCTGATAATCGGCGCGTCCGGCTATCAGAAACGATAATCGGCGTAGGACGTTACAGTTTTAAATTTAGACAAATTCGCGAAACAAAAGAAACAATAAAAAAAAAAGAGAATGATTAATTGAGAGTCCGTTCAGGACAGCGAACAAAACTGAGAGTCCGTCCGGGACAACGAGAAAATTCGGAGTGTCCGTCCGGGACAACGAGAAAATTCGGAGTGAGAGTTCTGGCGGTGGAAAAATCTCGAAATACAAAATTGATGCTTCCAACGGATTCTCGATTAGAACAAAAAAATCTTATTGGATTAGTTGGCGCTCAATGATTGGTTCAGCCTCGCGACACATCCCAAGTTTTGTTTGGAAGTGTGTTTTCACGTGTCGGGAGGCCGAACAATCACGCCGAGCGCAGCGAGTATCGCACGAGACATTAGAATGTCGGAGAGTCGCCTCGCACGTGTACGCTGACGTCAGCGGCAACACAGCGATCGTGATCGTATAAACATCACGCGCAGCGTTGCTGATTCTCGGCGAATCCGCAACATTCCGCCCGCCTTGAAACGATGGTTTCAATGTGATTCGGACACTAGCGGGTCCGGTTTTTCGCAATCGATCGGCAATATGCACAATTTGCCGATTGGACGCGTCATCTCTGAGCTTGCCGTCCGGACGCTCACAACGCGCACAAGTCCCTCGGCGCCGGGATGACACTGAGTAACTCGAGCCAACTCCCACTTACAAGGAGGAAGCATCGAGTTCTTAAGCAGGACAAGCTGCCCAATTTTAATCGCGGGTTGGATTTGCTTCCATTTACTCCGCTGTTGAAGCGAGTTTACATAGTCCGCATACCACAGCTGCCAAAATCGCTCCGTTAAATGTCGCACTAGCTGCCACCGAGTGAGCCGATTCTCGCGAATATCAAGAAAGGATGGCTCGGGGCTCGTCGTAAGAGCGGATCCGATGAGAAAATGACCCGGAGTTAGAGGTTCATAATCGTCGAGTGAATCCGACACGGGCGCGATCGGCTGCGAATTCAGACAGGCTTCTATACGGCAAAGAAGAGTCGTAAACTCCTCGAACGTGAGAGTCTGAGTTTTAAGTGATCGACGCACGTGATGCTTGACGCTCTTAATTCCGGCTTCCCAAATGCCGCCGAAATGAGGGGCCGACGGAGGGATAAATTTCCACTCGATACCGTCGGTCGCCGTACGGTTTTGAAAATTAGGATCCCGAAGCGCGGCACGGTATGCAGTAGCGAGTTCCCGATCGGCTCCAACGAAATTTGTACCATTGTCGGAGTACATCCTAGCTGGAAACTCACGCCGGGCGGCGAATCGAGAAAACGCGTTTAAAAAGGCTTGCGAGGAGTAGTCGGCAACGAGCTCAAGATGCACGGCGCGCGTTGCTAAGCACACGAACAGCGCGATATACGCCTTTCGTGAAACAATGCCCCGGCCAGCGGAGGCGCGAATAAATACTGGCCCCGCATAATCGAGGCCGCAATTAATAAAACTTCGAGTCGGAGCGGTCACTCGTTCCCGCGGAAGATCGCTCATAAGTTGAAGGGAGACCGCGGCACGCTCGCGAACCTACGGAATGCAACTATGAATTCGCTGTCGAATTATACTTCGCGCTCGAATGATCCAAAAGTCGCGACGGAGGATACTCAATGTGAGTTGCATTCCGGCGTGCAGCGCGCGAAGGTGCGCATGATCAACTGAGTTTAGTGAGAGGATGTGACGACAGGAGAATCGGGTGTCGGGTCTCGAAAGGCAATGGAGCGCGAGAAATCCGCCCGCCAACACGAACAATGCCGTCATGATCCAAAAACGGACGGAGCGATGGAAGCGGGTCTTTTGCAGAGAGCGCTCTTCGGTTCGCGAGGGCGTGAATGGTGGGCGAAAACAGCTCCGTTTGAATTCGCTTGATTAAGAGTAGTCGAGCCTGTGAGCACTCAGCAGCGGTCAGAGCTCGACCCCGAGATTCGACATCCGCATTGTGAGGTCTGATACGACGACATGTGGATATGAAACGAAGGATGTAGACGACCACCCGGATTAATTTAGGCCATGAGGAAAAACGCGCGAGGAGATCCCACGATGGGGAGGTTTGTACATTGTGCATCGCGACGATTTCTTCCTCAGGCACCGCCTGGGCAGCCAAAGAAGCGAGATGAGGTGGCCAAGCGTCAACCGACTGCAAAAGCCACGCCGGACCCTGCCACCACAACGGATGATTCAGTATTTCATGGCCCACCAATCCGCGCGATGCACAATCCGCGGGATTGTCGCTCGTTGGAACGTGACGCCATTGCGCGGTGGGTATGCGTGTTTGCACGTCAGCGACACGATTCGCAGCGAACATCCTCCAGCGCGACGGATGGTGCGAGAGCCATGTCAACGCGACCGTCGAATCCGACCAACAATAACATGGCACGGCTTTGAGATTGAGTGAGAAACAAACGAACTCGATAAGACGAGCGAGGAGTACGGCGGCCGAAAGCTCAAGCCGAGGGACACTGAGAGGTTGGAGGGGGGCAACTTTCGATCGGCCCGCGAGCAGAGTGACGGTCACTTGACCTGTTCGAGAAATAATTTTGCTGTAAACTATTGCGGCATAGGCCGCATTGGAGGCGTCCGCGAAGCCGTGCAATTCAACGCGCCGAACGGTATCGTCGAATCCGGTCCAGCGCGGGATTCGCAAACCATCGAGCACCGAGAGACCCGCATAAATCAGTTGCCATTGCGCGAGAAGAGCGTCGGGAATCGGGTCGTCCCAATTAAGATTTTTTCGCCAGAGTTGCATTAGAATTTTGGCGGTAATGGTAACCGGAGTGACCCATCCGAGAGGGTCGTACAGCTTCGCGATCGTTGACAAAATTGAACGTTTACTGGTTGCAATGGGATCAGACAACGAAACGGAGACTTGAAACGCGTCCACCGACGGGATCCACGCAATCCCGGGAATTTTAATAGTTTCGTCGGCCGCGAGGTTTTTTGAACATGCCAATCCGTAATTGGACTCGTCGATGTCTCTGAGCAGTTCGGGCGAGTTGCTAGACCACTTACGCAATTCAAACCCGCCGCGACGGAGCAGTGAGATAAGTTGAGCGCGGATTTGAATTACGTCGCGAAGGTGATTACCTCCGAACAAAACGTCATCGACATAAACATTGTCCTGCAGGACGGCACCGGCGAGTGGGAACTCATTCCCTTCGTCGAGCGTCAATTGTTGGAATACACGTAATGCGAGAAACGGGGCACACGACATGCCGTACGTAACGGTTAATAACTGAAATTCCATCGGCGGATCGCGAGGATTCTCGGCCCACAGAATGCGTTGATAGTTAAGATCACGTGAATCGACCTTAATCTGCCTATACATTTTTACGATATCAGCAGCATATACATATTTGAAATGGCGCCATCGGAGAATTACGGCCGGCAATTCAGTCTGCAGCTTGGGTCCGGCGAGTAAATGATCATTAAGGCTCGATCCGTTTGATGTTGGACTTGACGCGTTGAACAAAACCCGCAAGTTCGTCGTTAGGCTGTTAGCGCGAAAAACCGGATGGTGCGGAATGAAAACGATTGTTTCACGATCGTTCGAATTTGTCGAATTGCCGACGCGTGTCATGTGGCCGAGAGCCTCATACTCGCGGAGGAAATCGCAGTAAGCGCGGCACTGCTCCGAATTATTCTGCAATCGCCGAGAGATCGAGATGAAACAGCGTTGGGCGCGGAACCGTGAGTCGCCGATGTCGATCGGTGGATCTCGCTTAAACGGGAGGCGAACAATGTATCTCCCGTCCGATGACCGGGAATGGATGGATTTGAAGTGAGCCTCACATATCTGGTCCTCGGGAGAGCGAAGAGAGACGCGCGGGAGCTCCTCAACCTCCCAAAATCGCCGAAGCTCTACATCGAGAGTTGGCGTGGTCAGACAGTGGAAAACGGAGGCAGTAACGACGGACGCATCGCGCGCGGACCCCGGCGCGGACCGTGAATCTACGTGTTCGGGATGGGCGAGCGTCCCGGAAAGTATCCAGCCGAACGCGGTATTTTGAGCGATCGGCTGACCGGCCGCGCCCCGGCGAAGTCCGTCGCGAAGGATTTCGCCGTAAAGTTCCGCGCCAATGAGAAGATCAATCGGATCGTCACCGAGCGGATCCGGGTCCGCCCAAGGTAGACCGGACAAGTGCTGCAAGCAACGTGAATCGATCGCGCGTTTCGGCGCGTACGAGGTGAGCGACTTCAAAATTACCGCTGTGGTTGTGAGCGGAGCGGACGAGGAGCTCAGAGGTGAGAGAATGATCTCTGTCGCATAATGAAACTTGCCAGCGCTGACATCGCCGATGGCGGACACGGATACTGGCATACGGAGGTGCTTCGCACGCAACATCTGCGCCACGTTCTCCGTAACAAAGGTCAGCTCAGATCCCTGATCCAAGAGCGCGCGGACGACGACGGATCATCCGCTCGCTGAGCTCACGTTCACGCGGGCCGTGGCAAGTAGCACGGGAACGCGTCGCTCTCCGAGGGAGGAGGCGAGCATCGAATGCACCTCATCGATCTGGTCAGAGGTCCCCGACGCTCGCTCCGCCGACAACTCCCCACCGGCGACGCCCTCACGAGACTCCGGGGCAGCGTGAAGCGAAGAATGATGCCGTTTCTGGCATATCCGACAAGAAAATTTACTCTTGCATTCTTGAGCTGAATGATTTTGACTTAAACAATTGAAACATCGACGATGTCTCTTAGCAAGCTCACGTCGCTGCTCCGGAGATCCCCGCTAAACGATGGACACGCGCTTAGAAAGTGTGACGTCTTGCAGATCGGACAAGACGCTCGCGACGAAATCGTAGTGGTCGCGACATGCACTCGAGAGACGGAATTGGCCTTATTCGCCGCTTTGTTGGCAGGACTTTGAGAGAAATCCTCCAGAGCGCGAATACGAGACGCGACGAATTGGTCCAATTCGTCGAATGATGGCATCGAGTTACCGTCGCTCGAGCGCAGATTCCACACCTTACGCGTGCTCGGATCCAAACTTTGAGTCATAATATGAACGAGATGATCATTCCACAATTCGACGGGAGTGCGCTGCAAATGGCTTAGCGCCGCGATGGTCATCTTCATTTTTCCGCGAAGAGATTAAAGATCGGACATAAACTCACGAGATAAACGCGGCAAACTCAACAATGTCGACATGTGAGCCGACAACAAGCGACGTTTGTTGTCGTATCGATCTGTCAACGTTTTCCACGCGCCCGCGAAGTTATCCGCGGTGATGGCGAAATCAGCGAGACACTCGAGAGCTCGACCGCGAAGAAAAGATACGAGAAAATGCATCTTCGCAAAATCATTCAATTCTTTGTTGTCGATTATGAGAGCCGTAAATCGGTCACGAAATGGCTCCCATTCCGTCACGCTCCCGTCAAACGGCGGCAATTGTATAGACGGCAAATGTGACAACGAAAACGCGGACTGAGGCACGCGCTGATAAAATGAATCAATAGAATGTGGGCTCACAGGAGGCTCCAATTCCTCGAGGATTTCAGCCATGAAGTCCAGCGCGGCGTGATAAACGGTCTCGGTGGTGTCGTAGATGTTATCCGAAAAATAGCTTACATTAGCCCAAGTAGCTTCGGGTACCGTTTTTTCCAGCATCGCATGTCCGTCATTGAATTGCAGCCAAAGCTCCTTTATCGTTCGGATCCGATTTCGAAAGACCACCGGAGTGTAATTATTGCGTCCCAGCTTCTTGAAGTTCTCAAGAGCGCGGGCGATTTGGCGCTGCACTTGCATCTGCCGTTCCATTTGGCCGTATGGAGCACCGGTCCCTCTACAGTTGGAGATTCACGTCCACCCTCACCGATCCGGCTCGAAGGACTAGAAATTTGTTCGCGCGTTAACTGAAGCGAACGCGTGCCGGGACCGCTTCGCAAGAAGCGCGGGAGAGTGTGGATCGGATCGCAGAGGACGGGTTACACCAACAAAGAATCGAGATGAATCTCGGTAGATGCGGCGAAATGCTCTTAAATAACTGTATTTAACCGGGTTACAATGAATCGAAGCGCCGGAAGGAATGCTTCGGAGCTTTGAGCAGTTGATCGCGCGACGGTAGCGATTTTCGTAAGCGGCTGATAATCGGCGCGCCCGGCTATCAGAAACGATAATCGGCGTAGGACGTTACAGTTTTAAATTTAGACAAATTCGCGAAACAAAAGAAACAATCAAAAAAAAAAGAGAATGATTAATTGAGAGTCCGTTCAGGACAGCGAACAAAACTGAGAGTCCGTCCGGGACAACGAGAAAATTCGGAGTATCCGTCCGAGACAACGAGAAAATTCGGAGTGAGAGTTCCGGCGGTGGAAAAATCTCGAAATACAAAATTGATGCTTCCAACGAATTCTTGATTAGAACAAAAAAATCTTATTGGATAGTTGGCGCTCAATGATTGGTTCAGCCTCGCGACACATCCCAAGTTTTGTTTGGAAGTGTGTTTTCACGTGTCGGGAGGCCGAACAATCACGCCGAGCGCAGCGAGTATCTCACGAGACATTAGAATGTCGGAGAGTCGCCTCGCACGTGTACGCTGACGTCAGCGGCAACACAGCGATCGTGATCGTATAAACATCACGCGCAGCGTTGCTGATTCTCGGCGAATCCGCAACATACTTAAAAAAAATAATTTGAATTTGTAATAATAACCTTTAAAAAGATATCTTTTTTAAATATTGAACACTATTAATAAACGTGTTAAAATTTTATAACACGATATCATTTTTATTTGTAAAAAGTTATGTTAAGTACATTATAATAACAAGTAAAACAATCATATAACTCAGTGTTATAATAAATAATGATAAATTAAATATTGGACACTACTAATAAATGTGTTAAATTTTTATAACATGATATCATTTTTACTTGTAAAAACTTATGTTATGTACATAATATATATCTTAAAAAAAGGAAATTATTTGAATTTGAGATTTCTAAAAATATTAAGTATACGATTTCTTAGTTGGCGCTACTGTTTTAATATATCACTTTTTTTGTATAAGTTTTACTTTTAAAAACTTATGTTATGTACATATATATACTTAAAAAAAATAATTTGAACTTGAAATTTCTAAAAATAGCACAATACGTGTTGCGCTTGTACTTGGCGCCTTTTTTTACCTTTTTGTTTAAAAAAGTTAGTATAATAAATTTTACATGTAATCATTTTTACTTGTAAAAAGTTATGTTAAGTACATTATAATAACAAGTAAAACAATCATATAACTCAGTGTTCTAATAAATAATGATAAATTAAATATTGGACACTACTAATAAACGTGTTAAATTTTTATAACATGATATCATTTTTACTTGTAAAAAGTTATGTTATGTACATAATATGTATCTTAAAAAAAGGATCAATTTTACATGTAATCATTTTTATTTGTAAAAAGTTATGTTAAGTACATTATAATAATCATTTTTACTTGTAAAAACTTATGTTATGTACATAATGTATATCTTAAAAAAAGGAAATAATTTGAATTTGAGATTTCTAAAGATATTAAGTATACGATTTCTCATTTGGCGTTACTGTTTTAATATAAATTTTACATATAATCATTTTTACTTGTAAAATGTTATGTTAATATTATGAATATAACATAAGTTTTTACAAGTAAAAATGATATCGTGTTATAAAAATATACTTGTAAAAACTTATGTTATGTACACGTAGCTTGTACTTGGCGCCTTTTTTTTACCTTTTTGTTTAAAAGGTAAGTTTTATATAATAAATGTTACTTGTAAAATTGTATGGCAATATATATGATATTAGGTTTCTCAGTTGGCGCTATTGTCTAATATATCACTTCTTTTGTACAGTAGAATAGTGTTGTAGAGTTTTATTATAGTTATAAGTTTTACTTGTAAAAACTTATGTTATGTACACATAGCGCTTGTACTTGGCGCCTTTTTTTACCTTTTTGTTTAAAAAGGTAAGTTTTATAATATTATATATACAGGGTGATTCAGACCATTCGTACAGCCCTTTTATTTCGAAAATAGAACATTTTAGAGAAAAATATTTCAGACAAAAGTTGTAAGGCTTCAAAGGTTCTATTACTGATGCTATGAATTTAACCTTCAGATAACCTTGAAAAGTCCAGTCAAGATCAACATAAAAATCTTATAAATGGATACCCGAATTTTTTATTACATCGTCTTTTCCTACCATTTAATTTAAACAACTTTTGTCTGAAACATTATTTTATTTAACTAATACTTTGTGGCATATTTAAGGAAAACTGAATAACTTTTTCAATGTTTAACTCACGATATTTCGCTAATTATTTGTTGTTTAGAAGAAAAAATGATACTAGATTTTTTTCTTCTATTTAGTCTCCAAGAATATATTGTTCCAATAGCGCCATGAATTTGGTTAATTTGATGATTTTGAAATTTCAAAAAATTACCAAACAAAAGTCAAGCGCTATTGTAAAAATATATTCTTGAGACTAAATAGAGCAAAAAACTCTAGTACCACTTTTTCTTCTGACAAATAGTTAGCGAGATATCGTGAGTTAAATATTGAAAAAGTTATTAAATTTACCTTAAATAAAATTAAAAAATGTTTCAGACAAAAGTTGTTCAAATTAATTGCTAGAAAAAGACGATATAATAAAAAATTGGGATATCCATTTAAGACCAAGGTTAAATTCATAACGTCAGTAAATAGATCCTTTGAAGCCCTACAACTTTTGTCTGAAATATTTATGTCTAAAATGTTCTATTTCCGAAATAAAAGGGCTGTACGAGTGGTCTGAATCACTCTGTATATATAATAATTTATACGCGTATAATATATTAACACGTTTCCAATATCAAGAGGCATTATCTTATACAGGAACTTAATAGCTCGCCTGTAATAAAATTGGATATCTGAGGTATATAGTCATCGAGTTTCAAAGTCTGCAAAAAACAGTAAATACTATATAATAATAATATATAATATATAAGTGAATATTATAATCCGTAACCTTTGAATCTGCATCTGCTTCTGTATAATCAATTGCAGTAGTAAACATTACATTTGTTGTATTATTATCTAAAAATAAATACAATTCATTGATTATATTATAAAGATTATATTATAAAGATTATATTATAAAGATATTATATTATAAAGATTCAATTTGTTTTAGTGTAATATAAATAAAATATGCTAACATATCAAAGCTGAATCTGTATCATTCAAAGGATCGTCAGATATATCCAATCCATTACTTGTATTTATTCCTATTTTCTCAGTCATAACATCTGTTGTTTCGACAACCTTATCGTGTGAAATATTGTTACATACTTTAGCCTTAGAGAAATTTTTGTAATTATTAGTCTGATATACAGTAATTAATGCATTTAAAACTTCGTTCTGTATGCCAGATCCAGGAATTACTCTATAAGAATAAGATTATAAGTTAATTACATACAAATAATATTAATGAGTAAACGCATAAAACCTATTTGAACTAAAAATATATCAAAAGTTAAGTTTAAAACTTTATATTAAAAGAATTATACTTACTTGATCGTCTCGTTTTCGATGAGAATGCGAATATCCTCCATCGGTAGCAGATATTCGGCATCGTTCAACAATAAATGAAATGGTTCTCTTATGCCAAATATTTTAGTGACCAATCAATAAAAATTTAGCAGATCCGACGCACATCGTGAAAAAACTTAGACAAGTCAACTTTCAGTCGAAAATGTGAGCGCAGCATTGTGATATCTTTGAGGTTAGGAAGCTTCAAAACCGAAATGCGCGATTGTCAAACCTTCGCTGTCGCTCATTGCTCGACGTAAACTACCAACGTTGCGATCACGTTGCTCGTGTTCGACTCGAATTCACGTGCTGTATAATATAATATATATAAAATAAATAAACTAGCAATATTTTATTTTTATTTCATCTCCTGTTCTACCAATATTCTTCTCTCTCTTATTCCCTATCGCTTGCTCACTCGCACTCGCTGCTCTTTATTTCTTCAGCGCGCTCGTAACGCCTCTGGTGTCGGAAAAACGAGAAGTACAAATCCCCTCTCCTCGGCGGTCTATGTTCTCTCTCTTATTCTCTATCGTTTGCTCACTCGCACTTGCTGCTCTTTGCATCTTCAGCGCGCTCGTAACGCCTCTGGTATCGGAAAAACGAGAAGCATAAATCCCCTCTCCTCGGCGGTCTAGCGTTTCTTTCTTACTTTCTTACTGAATCGTAATTTCTGTGATTCAGACTTTAATCTTAAAATATCTTCACTTAGAGACAACGTACACAAAAAGCACAAGAACACTTTTCTTCCTATTTTTTAAGGCTGAATCGATTGGGACTAAAAAACGTCGATCGGTTCAGCTATTCCTGAGATATGAATATCTTACCTCGTTTCAACTCGCAGTTTCGCGTAATAATAGGCACTACCGTGCCTCTTGATTCCGGGTGTACTTAAGATCCGCACGGCTCGTACCGGAGCCCTGCTAATAGAGGTACCTGGCCTCAACACTGGACCCTCCGCCGACCGGCTTGCCGAGGAGCTCGTCAAGTTGGCGGCGGAGAAAGGCTATCGCGTCCAAAGGCCGGTGAAGACCCCGGCGTTGCAGCTCACCGTTCTGGACGCGACGGGACCGAGGACGTGATGGCCGCTGTGGCCCTCGCTCGGGGCTGCTCACCCAGGATGTCTCCAGGGGTGAACTACAGCTCACCCAGCGAGGTACGGCCACGGCTGTGGTGCGGTGCCCGTTGGCGGCAGCCTCGAAGGTTGCCGCTGCAGGGCAGGTCCAGGTGGGCTAGACCCGAGCCGGGGTGACGGCGCTGCCCGCTCGCGCGGCTCTTTGCTTCCGTTGTATGGAGCAGGGGCACGTGCGCGAGCGGTGCAAGAGCGTCGTCGACCGCGGTAATTGCTATCGCTGCGGTACCCCCGGCCACCGCGCCAAACAATGTAGGGCAGCTGCGGCACACTGTCCTGTATGCGCCGAAGCGGGTAAGCCAGCCGGCCATAAGACCAGTGGACCCGCGTGTAAGCCTCTGACGGGCAGGCAGAAGAGGAGGAGGAAGGCCAATATAAAAAAGAGGCAGCCCGGGCCTAGTCCTGAAGGGGAGACGGCGAACGCTCCCCCCGCTCCGGCGAAGGACGACAGGAGGGACCAGAGGGCCTCTCCACGGACAGCCGGAGCCGAGGTAAGGGAGGAGGTTAAACCGGTCTCCTCTCCCGAGGGACGAGGGACGAGGACAGGATGGTGGTGGAGGCGACGAACGATCGCACCCTGGACCCCACCACCCCCATGGAAGAGGAGTCATTGCTGCAGAGAGAGAAGAGGAAGAGGGGGACCCTGGAGGCGGCCCCCCTGCGGCGACACCGGAGGTGAGGCCGAAGAGGAAGGAGGACAAGGAGCCAGGCTCGGACAAGAAGGACAAGGTGAGGAGGGTGGAGGTCCTCAAGACCCTACCCCCAACGACTGTAGCAAGGGACCCGGAGGACGCGCCATCCCCGGCTCCCCCTGTAGACTTCCCCCCTCATACTTCCGAGAGGAGGAAGTGGCAGAGGTAGGGGCCCCCGAGATAGGAACCTCCGAGGATGCACCCAAGGAGGCATTAGAGCAGGCTGCCACCATGGAGGCACCCGATGGAAGCCACCACCATGGCCAAAGTTCCCCCAGAGGAGACAGGGACGGCGCTGTCGCCGCCCGGAGTCTCCCCAGGGGAAACGAAGGAGAAACGTCCGGAGGAGGCGTGAAGGCCTAGCTTTAACGCTCCTTCGAGTATCCCAAGCCAACCTAGGCAGAGGCACCCATGCCCAAGATCTGTGGATCCACAATCTTGCGGAGATGAGTGTCGGCCTAGGATTGGTCACAGAGCCGCACTTAATCCCGGCCGGTAATCCAAACTGGCTGGGCAGCAAGTGCAGCTTAGTGGCCGTGGTGGCTAATCCCACAACGGGCGCCCCCCTGCAAAGTCAGGAAGAGGGAGCGTTCGTATGTGGCTGTCGACTGTGGACCCATCACTGTGGTGAGGGTATATCTCCCACACCACAGACATAGAGAAGGCCTAGGCGAGCTTGCCCGTATTGTGAGGGTCCTGGACAGGGTCGGGGACGTGGTACGGCAGTGCCACCCCCGACCTGTAGTCGTCGCCGGGGACTTTAACGCCCACTCGGATGAATGGGGCTGCAGTCCCTGGCAATGGGACCCTTGGAGCAAGACCGTGGCCGATTGGGCCTCGTGTTAATGAACACGGGGTCCACCAGCACCTATGTGCGGCCGAGGGAAGAAGGCGAGTCGGTCATAGACCTGACGTGGGCCTCTCCCTCGGCAGCACGGGAATTCCGGGAGTGGGTGGAGGAGGAGGAGAAAGAGTCGCTGTCGGACCACCGATACGTGAAGTGGGCTCTCCGACTCCTCACCCCACACCGGAGGCTGGACCGCCGCCCGGGGGAAGGGGACTTTCCCCTCTCCAAAAGATGGGCCCTCGGTCGACTTGACGCGGATAGGTTTCAGGCGGCTCCTCGCGGCGACCTGGCACCTCGATCAGAGGCCAGGTACACAGGACCCTTCGCCCCCTCTTGAGGGGACTAAGGAGGTGGTGGGCATCGTGGCGTCGGCCTGCGACGCCCCGGTCCCACCCCCGCCGGCGCCGGGCTGCGTACTGGTGGACGCGGGAGCTTGCGGAGATCAGCGACTCCTGCGTCCATGCCAGACGGATGTACATCCGGGCCCGGCGCGACGGCGGGGACGAAAGAGGGCTACTTCCGAGCGAGGGAAGCCCTCAAGGCCGCTATCGCCAAGGCAAAGAAGGGAGCCTGGGAGCGCCTGGTGAACTCCCTGGACGAGGACCCGTGGGGGCGCCCGTACAAACGGACTGTCGGAAAGATACGTCCGTGGGCGCCCTCGACGGAGTCCATGGATTCCCAGGACCTCAGGGGCTCCTCGACACGGCTAAGGGGGCCCCCCCAGGATCCCCGTTTCCTCTGATTCAGGACGGGGACTGGAACGAGGATCTGGGGATCTCGCCAGAGGAGTTCAAGGGCAAAGTCCCCGGCCCCGACGGAATTCCTGGTCGCGCCTGAGCTCTCGCCCTCGGCGATGGAAGCATATCCGCGGCCACGCGGGAGGCAATGGAAGGGTGCCTAAGGGAGGGAGTCTTCCCCCAGGAGTGGAGGAGGGCCAAGTTGGTCCTCCTCCCGAAGGAGAGTAAGGTGCCCGGTGGGCCGTCGGCCTACTGGCCGATATGCCTGCTGGACGAGGGGGGTAAGATGCTGGAACGCATCATCGCAGACCGCCTCGTCCAGCATCTGTCTCTGGAGGGGCCAGACCTCCGCGGCAATCAGTACGGCAATCAGTATGGCAATCAGGCCGATCTACGCTGGACGCACTCCAGCACGTCCAGGACCTGACCCGTACCGCCGTGGAGGAGGAGGGCGGTTACTCGCGGTATCGCTAGATATCACAAACGCATTTAACACCCTGCCCTGGCCGGAGATAGGACGGGCCCTGGAATACCATGGCGTCCCCGTCTATCTCCGGCGCATCCTGGCGGCGTACTTCAGGGACAGGGACCTCGCCTACTCGGGGAAAGGCGGGGTCCAAGGCCGGTGACAAATGGAGCGCGGTGTTCCACAGAGGTCCGTCCTGGGCCCTCTGCTGTGGAACATCGCGTTCGACCGGGTGCTGCGATCTCCCCTCCTCCAAGGCTGCCACGTGGTCTGCTACGCAGACGACACGTTGGTGTTGGCCGAGAGGGAGGATTGGGGGGAGGCTCGCCTCCGAGTGGAGGCAGCTCTACACTCGGTGGTGGGAACCATCAGTGACCTCGGGCTCAAAGTGGCCCCCCAGAAGACCCAGGCCATGTTATTTCATGGACGGGGTCAGGGGAGGCCGCGAAGGGCCCGGGTCCTGGTGGGTCCGAGTCCGTGTCAAGTCCACGATGAAATATCTGGGCTTAACGCTGGACAGCCGATGGGAATTCGGGCCACATTTCAGGTGCCTGGCCCCCCGGGTCCGCAAGGTAGGCACGGCCTTGGCCGGCCTGATGCGGGCCCAGGGGGGTCCTGGATGGCAGGCACGCCACCTGTACGTGGGCGTTGTGCTCTCGGTCGCTCTGTACGGGGTGCCCCGACTCCTAGCCACCCGTCGCTACAGGGACCTGCTGCGACAGGCCACGCAGCCGGTGCTGGTGAGAGCGATCCGAGGGTACGCGACAGTCTCGTACACGGCGGCGGCCGCCCTGGTCGGTTCCCCCCAGTGGAGCTCCTCGCCGAAGAGAGGTATCTCCTCTACTGGCGCATCAGGGAGCTCCGCGAAAGGGAGGAGGGCTATCGGCTAAGGACCTGAGGGCCCTGAAGACCCAGGCCGGTAACCGGATCCTCAACAAGTGGTCGGCCGAATTGGCCGATCCGCGAGGATTCGGTCGCCAGACAGCCGAGGCTGGCCGCCCCTGCCTACCGGAAATAGTGGGCAGGAGGGGCCGCGGACAATCTTTCCACTTGGTGCAGGTACTAACGGGGCATGGATGCTTCGGAGGGTACCTGCACCGAATAAGGAAAGAACTCACCACCGAGTGCCACTACTGCCCGAAGCCGGATGACTCGGCACGGCACACCCTCGCAGAATGCAAGGCGTGGAGCCAAGAGCGTCGATTCCTGGCCCGGGCGGTCGGGTGCCGTGTGGAAGATCTCTCGCTCCCGCGCATGGTCCGCGCCATGTGCGGGAGCGGGGAGGCATGGGGGGCGGCGGCCTCCTTCTGCAGGGATGTCATGTCCCAGAAAGAGGCCGCCAAGTGGGAGCGTCGGCCCAACCCCGACCGCAGGGTGCGGCGGGATAGAAGGCGGCGCTCATCGCGGGCTCAGCGGCGGGAGATGGTAGCGGCCTCGAGGTGGCGCCGGCCGAGAGGGAACGGCGACCGGTCCGCCGGAAACCGCCCCCTCGGGGCCGACTTCGGACGCGCGGGAGAGAAATGCCGGGAGGGGGGTGAGAACCCCCGCCTGCGCTCCCTCGCGCGTCGGTAAAGGAAGGAAAGGGGGGGCGAGGCCCTCTGGGAAAGGGCCACGCTCCCCCGCACCCCCGGAGTAGGATACTCCGAACGGGAGGAGGCGGGGAGGGAGGGTAGGCATGTCCCCCCTCTCCCGTAAATAAATACGTAAGGCCAACTCGATCGGCATAGCCGATCGGGGCACCGCGCCCTAACCTTGTCCTCACGGAAAAGGGGGCGCGGCACGTGGGCGTGGGGCTCAACAAAGGAGCCCTGGGGCCGGGGCGTCGGGGAGGGAATGCTGGCGCAGTTCCGCTGATTCCCACCATCTCGATCCGGCTGGTAGACATCCCGCAGAGGTTTTAGTGAGTAGGAGTCTCACATAACCCTCCGCCCCTCCCAGGGGTCGGTGGGTACCCATGATGGGTTTCCTATGCGTTAACAGAAAAAAAAAGCATCGTATCGTCCGTCCCATTTTGTCAACAGTTTTACGTCTATGTGATTGCGAACGTTTTCCATGGTTTTGCCGAATACCGCGTTGTTCATCAATTTGTACAAATTTTTCTCGAAATCGTTTGTCGCGCCTGTTCTAAACTGCGTGTTAAGTTCGATATAATCGCGGAGCCATGGAGATTGAACAAATTTGAGTATGCGGTGTATTTTTCCAATACACCGTGACCGAAGACCGTGACGCGTACACTGCTGCAGGTTGCGATAATGAATCACATAACGCTGCTTATCGCATAAGGTTGCGAAAAACTTGTCCTGCCTTTTGTTCGGAGGTTTGCCACACGTCGGACAATACGGTAGGTCAGTGTGCGCATCGTGCAGATGTTGCGGATACTCCAAGTCGATCTCCAGAATGTAACCTATGGGTGAATCTAGCGCGATTAATGATATGTTGAAATTCGATACATCATCAACCCATCGAAATTCGGTGTATGGCAACAGTTGACACATTACCCAATCGTTATTACAATCGTTAGCAGAAGTTATTTACATCGAAGTACATTAAGTATGATGATGGCTGTAATGGATCGTAAGACTGCATGTATTTATTATTGACCTTTGCGTATCTACTGGAACATTGACTGAGACCATCGCGAATACCGCGCTCGATGAACATGACCATGTCAATATCAGTGAGCAATTCGAAATTAACG
The DNA here is from genome assembly GCF_003227715.2 of Harpegnathos saltator. Classification (NCBI taxonomy): domain Eukaryota; kingdom Metazoa; phylum Arthropoda; class Insecta; order Hymenoptera; family Formicidae; genus Harpegnathos; species Harpegnathos saltator. The sequence continues at coordinate 154,278 of NW_020230070.1, read as the reverse complement.
CCCGTATGCTTCAACACAGCATCCCACGTAAAACCAGGCAAAGTGAAATAATACGCGGGATCTAACCCGTAACTTTTGATACAACTATTGCGGAAATTTTCAAAAATATCGGCCAGTAACAAGACATCGGTCTTCAGATACAAGTCGCTATATTCACCCAAGGTTTGAATAGAAAACCGCTGCCAGATGTTCACGGCGTGCGCATAATCGCTCTCGGATACCGTGTCACTCGTCAACGAACTGTAAAATGGCTCGCGCAGTGGTAAATACTGATCCTGCAGCTTGTCCCCGCAATCAAGGTATTCGTACGGAAAGACACCCTTTCGCGTCAATAAATCAAAATCCATGTCGGATAAATTTGAAAATTCGACCTGAATAATTTTTAATTTGTCTTTGTCGAGAAAAGACGTCAATTGAGACTAGTACTTACAAATTTGTACGAATCGATGAACCGCAATTGCATACAATTTATCCATTTATTTCTACTATCCGTCATGTTTCCTACAGTCTTTGTAAACGAAATATATTTCTCTTGGTTATCGGTAGTACAATGATTGAACCTTAGAATGCGGTTGCTATAACCGAAATAGTTGCTATATCGAATAAGTTGTGAAAGACCACAGGAATGCAATAACTGGCTTGGTAATTTAAAATGCAATTGGAATGCGCGGGACCTCTGTACCGTCCAGTCAAGTGGCAATGATCGGGCACGCGTGTATCGTCCTTTGCGAATGATTTCTCACATACATGACACAGCGTAGCGTTCCGAAATGTCTCCCACTGTTCTTTCGACAGTTTCCATGGAGATATTTGCGGACAAAATACCCTTTACGCGGTGTGTTAGTTCTTCGAGTTCCTTGACGAACCACGAGATGCAATCCGAATCGCGACGACATCAATACGCAGATAACGACTCGTCGTAGGAACATCGCACGTAATACGCTATACTAAATACGCTATAACGTTGATACGCATACGAACTCGTTTGTTCTTCCCTCGGTGTCTTCTCCAGTATGCATTCCAAGTCGGCGTAAACTACAAACGGGACCCGCTCTTTCCTGCAGTAGTTAGTGAAGCTGAGCCATTTGTTGTCATCGTTTGGCAGGATGATTACGCAGTCATTCATTTTTTGATAGTCGACAGTATGGCTACCCAGCTTCTCGCTCGAGCTAAAGTAATGCAAACATCTGGAAAAACATTATTTGTTATTGGTATATGTCACATTATTCATTATACATTGCATTCTTAGTGTATACTTACCCGTCGCAAATATGTTTTTTGTGTTCCTTTTTGCTCAGCTGTGAACTGATGAGTTGGAACAAATTCTTGATTCACGCGAAATGTCCGGCGTTGTCATCTCACGGATCTGGGATATGCAGCTGATTGACGTGCTTCTCCATTTTCTGTTCCGTGAGACGTATGGGCACGACGTTTCCTTCTTTCTTTGTCACGTCGTCATATCTCTTCTCCACACTATAAATGTTGAACGAGATATCGTTCAACCGTTCAAACTTTTTAATTTGACTTATGTGCATTGGAAATTCAATGTCCTGCATATTCAACACCGATGTATAATGCGGGTACAAAGATTGACGACCTGCGTGTTTGTCAGCTGGACATAACGCTGCACCGTCCACGCGAAATATGCATTGTCCATAGATTGCACGTTGATCACAGCCCGCTTCATTTTTATTTCGCGCAGTAACTCGATGTGACATCTCACACACATCGGTTTGTACTTATTAACGTTAACGGTCAGATCAAATATGCGTAAGAGTAGCCACCCGCTATCACGTTCCTGGAATTCTTCCAAGGATGCTAAGTTGGACTCAATAACACGCATCGCGAATCAATTGTCCAGAATGGATGTGGGCAAAAGTTCAAAGTTCTTCGTATTGATGCTCTTGTTCGCGCGTTTATCACCCGCCACAAATTCACCGTTGAACACACCGTTGTTCACTTTTACGCTACCGTGTCTCTTCATAACGCTTCGCACATGTTCGAGCACAGTATTCTTCGCATCTTGGAGAAATCGAAGAGGTTCGATATAGTCTGTATTTACAATCGCCCCGGTTGATAAGCGACTATTGAACGCTATATCGATTTCTCGCCAAAAAAGTTCCGAATATCTGGCTCCTGCGTATATGAAACGTCTGCGCAAAATACTTTTTTAACCCTCGAGTTGCGCTATATGAGCAATCATCGAGTGCGCTGAGCCAACCGATAGTCGCGGCTGTTTGGCTCGGTTATGCTGTTCCATCGACTCGAGGCACTAGTCACACTTTTGTTCCCACGCGAGGTATTCGTCTCGCGAACCTAATCGAGCGAGCTGATCCCACAGTTCGCATTCTACGAATGATTCGGCCATTTCTTCCAGCGAATGTTGTCAATACACACTATAACCGTGCACTCTATTCGTCTTCGACTAAACTATAGAATGTTCTGCTTTGAACTTTTTATATCACTTCCTTCTTCCAAAAATACACATCGTTATCAAAATTCGGGAAAATTTCCTCGACAGTCTCGTCGACACATCTTTCAACACATTTCATTTCTTAAACTCATATCGACCCGTTATGGACCCTGTATGCCTAAGTGCATACCTTTCTTTATCTAATATAACAATAAGCTTGTAGACCTACGCTTTGGTATCAGCAGTCTGGCGTCAACGACTGACAAAAAACGTTTTTCGTCAAAAATGTGATATTGTAATACGCAGTATACTCTGTTCGTCTTCGACTAAACTTACAACATTGGTGGGAAAATTTGCCTGTATAAAAGGAGCTCCTGCATATTGTTTCGTCAGTCGCTCTGTAAAAACAAGATACGACAGTAACTTCAACATAGTAAAACCAAAATGTACGGTGTTGAAGTGAACGCTAAGCAAGCAAATTATTACATGCCTGTTCAACATGAGGATGAGGATGAGAGTCACCTTGCGTGGAAACAAAAGTGCGACGAGTTATTCGAGACTCCACCACCATGCAAGAGAAAACATGAGAAGTAAGCATCAATGTGAATTTGGTACTTTGTGTGCACTTTCCCGGTCGAATTTTTAAATGTATATATCATTTATTATATTTTTATAGCATTCCTGAGTGCATCCCATGTCATGCTACTCACATCCTGGGACGCAAATACGCTTTGATTGCAACGTCTTATAACTATTTGGAGATTGGACTCAATGTACAATCTGTGCCTGTCGTAGAAATAGTCCTCGGTGACAATCGCGGTAATCAACTAATATTACGTGCAGACGCTTGGGGAAAACTGATGGAAAATCGTGATACTATACAACGACTTCTGGAAGCGAGCAAACCATCGTACTTACCACTACGGATTCGAGATTTAAAAGTGGAATTATATGAGATAAATAGTTCAAAAATTGTAAAATTAACCCTATCTCCTAAGTATTTGTATTTGAAACCTGCTACCATGAACATGTTATTTACTTATGAACATTGCATTGATCATATTGTTGTGTCCGAGCCACAAGGTTTGTGGCAGCGTCCGTTGTCCGTGAGCCTTAGGCATCTGATGCTGATTTTGACAACTGAACGAAGATTGTCTGGACGACGGAAAATCGATAAGAAGAAAATAATAACAGCTGACAGAGAGTCTCCGGTAATCTGTCATCGTAGACAGACGCGAGTAGATCAGAGAATTATTCTTGTTTAAAGATTAAGTGAACTGCGCTGTAAATAGTAAAGCTTGTTATTCTTACGTGAGTGCTTTCATTTACCTGAGTGCAATCGCGAGTGCGAGAGTGAGCGCAACATTTTGGGGGCTCGTCCGGGATCGAATCACAGCTCGTCCAGGATCGAATCACAGATTATTCGGGATAAAAATCGCGGGACATTCGGGATAGAAACGCGAGACGTTTGGGATCATATCACGACGCGAGTGAGAGTAACAGTGAGAGAAAGTGAGGATACAGAATGACAACCGAAGCAAGAGGTCACGCGGTTCCTTGCCGACGGAAGCGTATTCATTCAATTGAGCCAGAAGCGACGGGGCGGAGGCGGCAAGCTCCGGAACGTCGAAGGTGTCGGTGTTGCAGGATGCGCTCCATGAGATCCGAACGATGAGGGAGGAGTGGCTACATTTGCTGGAGGAGCTGGAGGCGTAACGGCGGAATGTTACAGACCAGTCGTTTCCAACTTCTTTAATAACCGGGCAAATTAAAGCCGATATTTTTTATGGAACCGTGTCTTTACGCGAATATCTTTGTCAATATGAATTGATCGCACTGGCGAATAATTGGGATGAGAATTTTAAAACAATAAATCTCGCGGCAAATTTGCGGGGAAAGGCTCGGGCGGTTTTAGAAGGTATGGAAGAAAATTCTAATTATGCACAATTATGTGCTAGGTTAGAGTACCGTTTCGGACAGCAGGAGCTTTTTCAAAATTTGTATACGCAGTTTAATAATAGAAAACAAAAATTTGGGGAAGAAATTACGTCTTACGGGTTGGAAATAGAGCGATTAGCGCGTTTAGCTTATCCCGAAAGTGGAAAAGAAATGAGAACAAAGATAGCTTGTGTGCAATTTATTGTGGGACTAGCGAGCGAAAATACAAAGCGTTTATTGCAGCTTGAGGGGACAGTGTCTTTAGAGGCAGCGATAGAAAGGGCGAAAACTACAGAGACTATTTATGAAAATGGTTTTTCTGAAAGAAGTTTTGAGAAGAAGGGATTTAATAGGGAGGAAAGGGAATCGCGGGAAAATAAAAATTTTAGTAAGAGGAGAAACTTTGAAAATAAAAGTCAGAAAAGATTTCCTTTTCCAAATTTTGAAGGAGGAGCAGCGGAACAGAATTTTGTAGACAAAAGAAAGCAAGAAGGAGAATGTTGGAGTTATGGAGGAATGGGATATTTTAGGTATGAATGTCCAAAAAACGCGATACGACAGGAAAACTAGAACTGGTCGAGCTCATCGGGGCGAGTTCGACTTTCGAAAGGAATGCTCCGAAAAAAATTAAAGAATTGAATAAGGAAAAAACGGGGATAAATAACAAGAGTGGTAGGATAAGTAGAATAAGTAGAATAAGTAGAATTAAGAATCTTTTCACTTATTATGGAACTTTAGACGGAAGAACATGTTTATTTAAGTTAGACACGGGTTCTGATGTTTGTTTAGTGAATAGGGAATTAGTAGAAAATAGAAAACGCTCTGAGTCAATTGACAGGTGTAGGTTAGTTTATCCGACAAGAGAGGAGGTTCCTATTAGGAATAAAGTTTATTGTCAAATTCAATTAGGAAGTTTCGAGGTAAAAATGTCGATGTTGGTGGTCGACATGGAAGATGAGTGTTTATTAGGAGCGGATTTCTTTGAGGCGATAGGAGCAGAACGAATTTTTGAATCTCTCTTTGGAAATTCGTCTTGTAGGACAAAACAGGGAAATTCTTTTTGTTCTCGAGTTTTGAATAAAGAAAAGAACGTTTCAGAAGGCTTAGGAGAATTTTATGAGAGAAACTCAAAGGAGTTAGAAACTTCACAAAAAGAAGATTTTGTGGAATTCTTGAAAGAATTCAGGGATATTTTCGATGGATAAGTAGCAGCAGGAAATTGTGTTGAAGTTCAACATGAAATTCAATTGTTAAATCCTACTCCGATTAAACAAGCTCCAAGAAGAATTCCTTTCAAAATGCACGAAAATGTAGAGAAAATTATGGGAGAAATGGAGAAGCAAGGGATAATCGAGAAATTTTCTAGTCCATGGACCTCGCCGGTAGTTATAGTTCCAAAAAAGATGATAGTTAGATTTTGTGTTGATTTTAGGAAGTTGTATTCTGTTACGAAGAAAGATCCTATCCGTTGCCTAGACTAGATGATCTTTTAGACCGGTTGTCAGGAAATGAATGGTTTTCCACTTTAGATATGAAAAGTGGATATTGGCAAATTAAGATTCGTCCAGAAGATAGGGAGAAAACTGCTTTTTCTGTGGGGAATGGTTTGTGGCAATTCACGGTCATGCCTTTCGGTTTATATAATGCACCTGCGACATTTGAACGATTTATGGAAAAAGTTTTGAAATTATTATTATCAAAAACTTGTTTAGTTTATTTGGATGATGTTATTGTGTTTGGAAAGACATTTGATGAAATGTTAGAAAATCTTAGGGAAGTTTTTCGAAGATTTCAAGCTTCAAATTTAAAGGTCAATCCGGCAAAATGTAATCTTTTTGAGAGGCAAGTTAGATACTTAAGTCATATAGTTTCTTCAGAAGGAATCGCAACAGTTCCCGAAAAGACTGCTGCGGTAAAGAAATGGCCAATTCCTAAGAATAAAAAAAGCAAGTGAGAAGTTTTCTAGGATTTTCAAAATGTTGCGCTCACTCTCGCACTCGCGCTTGCACTCAGGTAAATGAAAACACTCACGTAAGAATAACAAGCTTTACTATTTACAGCGCAGCTCACTCAAGCTTTAAACAAGAATGTGTCCGAGCCACAAGGTTTGTGGCAGCGTCCGTTGTCCATGAGCCTTAGACATCTGATGCTGATTTTGACAACTGAACGAAGATTGTCTGAACGACGGAAAATTGATAAGAAGAAAATAACAACAGCTGACAGAAAGTCTCCGGCAAGCTGTCATCGTAGACAGACGCGAGAATTGTAGATCAGAGAATTATTCTTGTTTAACGCTTGAGTGAGCTGCGCTGGAAATAGTAAAGCTTGTTATTCTTACGTGAGTGTTTTCATTTACCTGAGTGCAAGCGCGAGTGCGAGAGTGAGCGCTGTTGCGCATATTGTTATATGTATATGCAGTTGTCCGAAAATACGTATCTCGTTAGATCAAAATTTCAAACTTTTGTAAATGTTCTTCAAGAGAAAAATATTACCGAAATGTGTTTTGCGATAAAAGCGATACGTGAAAGCGCCGGCTTTGATTGTGAGTCACTTATTGATTGTGAGCTATTGGCATGCGCTTTGAAAAATATCATGTACGAAGTTGTAAACAAATAAGATGTTCATTCTGAGAAATAAATTACTTTTATTTGTTATATGATACATACATCTTTTTTACTTTAGACCACATACTTTCTTCGAAAAAATATACCAACTACTGCATAATTTCAAACCTTAGATTGTGTAGGCCGAGCCTTTTTGACTCGAACTATGCATGATAGATATTTTCTCTCGTGACATCATCATACACACTTTGAGAACCTCCACTAGACGTCTACTAGCAACAGGCGACTGTGGTCTAGGAGGTTGGAGCATTGGATATTAATCGCGAGGGTCCAGGTTCTCGAGTCTACATACATCCCCAGCAGTTTTTACTCTCGTGACATCATCATACGCACTTTGAGAACCTTCACTTAGACGTCTATTAGCAACAGGCGACGATGGTCTAGGAGCTTTGGAGCATTGGATAGTAACCGCGAGGGCTCAAGTACGAGCCTACTTACATCCCAGTACATTTTTTCTCTGACGTATGCATAACGTCACGGCCGCCATCTTGCTAGCGTGACATCGTATCCCCACCCACAGTTCCCCTTCCCCGCGCGACGTCATACCCCGCGCCCTAGGTTTCCCGCATCCCCGCGGCCCCTTCAGCATTCCTGGATTAGAACCGGCCCAGCTATTCTACTTTCTATTATATTATCATCTTTCTCTACCAATTTATTTAAACAACTTTTGTTTGAAACATTTTTTTATTTGCTTAATATATTTTGAGATATTTAAAGAAAACTTGGTAACTTTTCCATCGTTTACTTTACGATATGTCACTTATTATTCGTCGAAAGAAAAAATAGTATTAGACTTTTTTACTTTATTTACTATCAAGAATATATGCTGTGCGTACGGTATTTGAGGACACTCATACATGTGAATGTAATTTCTGGAGAACAATTTTGTTTGTTTTTTTCTTGTCAGATCATCAATGGAGGACTATAAAATAACGCAAGAAATGAAGAGACATGCAGTTATCGTCGCTATATGCGCGAAACACACCGATTTAGAAATCTCCAATTTTCTCAATTGCGCCCGATCATTCGTACATAAAGTTCGTCGTGAATTGGAAGCGTCAGCTGGTGATGTAGAAACTGTTGCAAAACGCAAAAAACATGAGGAACGTTCAGACACTACTAGAAATATACAATTAGTCCAACAAGTGCAAGAGATCGTTGACGAAAACCCTTTAAAGTCCATGAGGGTCATTGCGAGGGACCTGAATGTCTCTGAGAGCCTAATCCGTCGAGTTGTCCACGAAGACTTCCGCTATACGTCCTACGTTATGCGCAGAGGACAGTTTATGTCGGCACAAACTCGGGAACAGAGACTTATCCGAGGAAAAAGTCTTTTGAACAAGCTTAAGCACCCTGAAGTTCCTAACATGTTGTGACTTTTTTCTGACGAAAAAAATTTCGACCAAGACCAAAAAATCAATCGGAAAAATGACAGGTGGTTATGCTCACATCCTACAGAGGTTCCCCGTGTTATGCACACGAAGTTTCCAGCAACTGTCATGGTTTTAGAAGTTGTGAGCAACGAAGGACATGTTATGCCACCCCACTTCTTTCGTCAGGGGTTTCGGGTGAATGCTGTCGCCTACATCGAGGTTTTAGAAACAGTTGTGAAACCCTGCATTGATAGTGTACGTGGGGACAGACCATACATATTCCAGCAAGACTCTGCTCCTTCACACAAAGCCATGATGACACAAGATTGGATGACCGAAAATTTCTATGAACACATTACCCCAAACTTATGGACACCTAGCTCCCCAGACCTTAATCCCCTGGATTATTACGTATGGGGCGTAGTTGAGCGGGAGACCAATAAACATCCTCATAATAATATTTCATCACTGAAGGATGCTATAACAATAACAATGATCAAAATGAACAAAGAGCATTTGATTCGGAATTGTTCCGAATCATGCAATTGTTTCCGACCCCGGATTGAGTCCGTTACTGCCGCTAATGGGGATTTTATTGAGTAATTGTATAGCCTAGGAGTCAATTAACGTCGTGTAAAAATTTCATGGAATTATAATAAATTTTGCAAAAAATATGAATAAATTAGTTTTAATATCAATTTGTCCTCAAATACCGTACGCAACCTGTATTATTAGATGTACAAATGAATAATCCAAATTATTTTAAACAGTTATGAAATCAATTTTAAATTGAATAGATTTTCCCGCCCTTTTGTGATTATGCAATGTTGACATATAGCTATTAAAAAGAACATAGTTCGGCGAAAGGCCCAACATAACCTTCAAAAGTATTCAGTTCAGTACAGTCGAAAATAGCAACAGATAAGGTGCACATCCGACACTGTATTCTTTATGAACTCCAACAAGGAAAAATGCTGTAAGAGCGTGCGAATCGATTTGTTCCTTTCTCGGCGAAGATGTTGTATTGTACGATATGTGCGCATTTTTATTTAAGCGGTTTAAAAGCGGTAATTCCAGTCTAATCGACAAACAACGCCCTGGAGGACCTCCGAAGTGCGATAATGATGATTTGGAACAACTGCTCGCTAAGAATTCGGCACAAACACAAAAAGAGCTTGCAGAACAGTTGGGAGTGACGCAGCAAACGATTTCCAAACGCCTACATGAGATGGGAAAGATCCAGAAGGAAGGAAAATGGGTTCCGCATGAACTCACTGAAATTAACAAAAACCAACGAGTGGCAGTGTGTCTTTCTCTTCTCAATAAGCAGCGTCGAAAGTCTTTCTTATGAAAAATCGTTACGGGCGATAAGAAATGGATACTCTATGACAATCCGAAACGCAGAAAGTCACGGGTAAATCCCGGCGAATCATCAAAATCGGTCGCAAAACTCAATCGCTTCGGAAAGAAGATTCTTCTCTGCATTTGGTGGGATATCAAGGGCGTGCTTTATTATGAGTTGTTGGAACCGGGTGAAACAGTTACTGCGGACTGCTACCAATGTCAATTAATCTGCTTCAAGTCAAGAATTGGAACGAAAACGCCCGTATACTGGCAAAGGAGAATGTCCAGTGAAATTGTTGCATGACAACACCAGGCCACATATTGCTTTCAATATAAAAGACACCATAATGAGTCTTGGCTGGGACCCGGAGTCTTACAGCACCCGGCGTATTCACCAGACATTGCTCCATCCGATTATCACTTGTTCTGGTCGATACAACATGCCTTGTCCGATATGCACTTCCAAACAGTGGATGAGATCCGAAAATGGCTTGACGACTTTATCGTGTCTAAAGACGTAACATTTTTCCGAGATAGAATTCATCAGCTGCCTGAAAGGTGGCTTAAAGTTATAGAAATCAACGGCGAATACTTTGATTGAACAATTTAATTTACTTTCTTTTAAAATAAACCTTGAATGTAGCTGAAAAAATTGGATTATTCATTTGTACATCTAATACTATAATAGTACCCTAACTTTTATTAACTTATCGACCTTTGAAAATTTCAAAATTATTAAATTAAAATTTAGGGTACTATTGGATTGGCAACTAAGTGATTGCGGATATGGTCGACAGATGGATTTTACACTTTCTTTTGTTTTGTTAACGTGTTCAAAGTACCTAACCTATATTTTTTTCTTATTGTTTGGACTACTACCTTTCATTTAGTACAAAAATTATATCGATTAGTTCTTTAGTTTTATTTTTATCCCAATTTAAGAATGGGAGAGCAAGACGTGCACTTCAGACATATTTTATTGTATTATTTCCGAAAAGGCAAGAACGCATCGCAAGCACACAAAAAGTTATGTGCCGTATATGGGAATGAAGCCTTGAAAGAAAGGCAGTGGCAGAAAATTGGTTTGTCAGATTTCGTTCTGGTGATTTTTCATTGAAAAGTGCTCAACGATCTGGCCGTCCAGTTGAAGTCGATGAGACCCGTATCAAGGCCATTATCGATTCAGATCGTCATAGGACAACACGTGATATTGCAGAGAAGCTCAATGTATCGTATATATGCATTGAAAAAAATTTAAAAAAGCAAATTTAAAATTTTGAATTTTCATTCTTATTTAAAATCTGCAATCACTTAGTTGCCAACCCAATATTATAGTAGTTCTATTACTATAGTAGTTACTATTATAGTAATTATATTCTTGATAGTAAATAAAGTAAAAAGTCTGATACTATCAGATGTAGTAAAAAGAAATCCATTATTTTTGCATGAAATTGAAGGCTTTAATTACCATAGTTAGAATGATCCGATTTAGGTCAAATATGCGCCGTTTTGTTCGATAACTTGTTGCCATTTTGAAGGTAATTTCATTATGCCTCTCTCATAAAAGCCCTCGTCCCTATTGGCAAAAAATTGAGACAGTCGATTTTCTCAAGCCTCTCTTGAAGCGAATTTTTCACCAGCAAAATTGATCGCCATGGACAGGAACAGATGGTAATCACTTGGTGCCAGGTCCGGACTATAAGGTGGATGCATAAGAACCTCCCAACCAAGCTCCCGCAGCTTCTGGCGAGTCACTATCGATGTGTGTGGCCTGGCGTTGTCCTGATGGAACACAATTCCTCTCCTATTGGCCAAAGCTGGCCGCTTCTGGGCGATTGCTTCCTTCAGACGGTTCAATTGTTGACAGTACAGTTCCGAGTTAAGAGTTTTGCCGTAGGGGAGCAGCTCATAGTAGATAATTCCCTGCCAATCCCACCAAACACACAGCAAAACCTTCCTGGCCGTCAATCTTGGCTTGGCCACCGTTTCCGCCGGCTCACCGCGATTCGACCACGACCGTTTTCGCTTGACGTTGTCGTAAGTGATCCGCTTTTCATCACCAGTGACCAACCGCCTCAGAAATGGGTCGATTTTGTTGCGATTCAGCAGCGATTCGCAGATGGAAATTCGGTCCATGAAGTTTTTTGCGTTAACTCGTGTGGCACCCATAGATCGAGCTTCTTTTTGTATCCAGCCTTATTCAAATGGTTCCAAACGGTTTTTTGTGCAATCTTTAGCTCTTGGGCAATCGAAACAGTGCTTACATGACGGTCGGACTCGACAATCTCCATGATTTTATCGATATTTTCGACAATTGGCCTTCCAGTGCGTGGTGCATCTTTGACATCGAAATTACCGGAACGGAATCGACGAAACCAAAATTGCGCGTGATTGGCTGTTACAGTATCAGGACCATAAACACTATTCATTCACATTTTCAGCCGCCTGGCTTGCGTTTTCGCCTTTATCGAAGAAAAACTGTAAAATATAGCATATTTTCTCTTTGCTAGTGTCCATCTTTGACGCGCGCTCAAACAAAACTGAGCCAACTAATCACAAAACTGTCAGAAAAGTTTTTTTAGTACGAAATCTCATCTTTCTAACGCCATCTAGTGGAACCCGATCGGACTTATACAACGCGAGATACAGATAACTAAAGCCATCTATTGGAAAAATAATGGATTTCTTTTTACTACACCTGATATATGGTTAGTTGCCGTCAATGTGTCAAATTTGTAGAGACGCACACAGTCGAAATTATATAATATCATAAATATGATAATTATTTTATTATTTAATGATTTAATTTAACACGTTGACTGCCAACTACGAGATATCTCGTAGGTTGTTTACTTGCCCAGGACGCCTAACTACGAGTTATCTCGTCCCTTCATTACTTGCCATATTTGTACAGCTACGAGGAAACTCGTAGCATAACAGTGTAAATATGAATAGATGGCCTCAGGAAAGGGAAAAAAAATGTTTAAAAAAAACAGTTTTATGCTTTTTGATTATTACTATGTACTATTATTAAAGTTTTTAATAATATAACATGATTAAATCAAATTGGCTCCTTAGACCGGAATCGTGAAAAATTCCGTGGCAGTCAACGTGTTAAAGATACTTTGCTTTTGGAAGCCATGAATATAGAGATATCGATTTTTAGTAATAAATTGATATGAAACATATTTGTAGAAAACTTTTCAGGCAAATAAATTTCCAGAACATACAATATATGAACTAGCTTTGCGAATAGTAAGATGACTAGAGATTATATTTATTTTATACCAATGTAACTTGTTATATTTTGATAAGTTATGATTCATCTGGCAATATTTTAATGAATTCCTAAATATTAGACATATTAGAATACGGGGTTCTCAAAAAGTCTTCGAACGATAAAATATCTTGAAAACAATCAGTTTTTGGAAAAAATGTTTCAGGCAAAAGTTATAAGGCTTAAAATGATCTATTTACTGATCTTATCGGTTTGACCTTGGCTAGCGTCAACAAGGTCAGGGCAAAGTCATCTTAAACTTTTCAAATAGAATGCTCTACTTTTTTTGGCATATTCTTATAACGTATTTTAAGAGCTTTCCAAAACACTACAACAAAGTATTTTTTTGTTAAGTACATCCTGAGTTATGAAGCTTCAAAGTTACAGTACCGTCGGCATTAGCATTACCCAAGATGTACCGCGTGGAAGTTACACGATCGGATTTATACCTCTTGTGTGTGTGTGTGTGTGTGTGCGCGCGCGCGTGTGTATGTGTGTGTGTGTGTGCATGTGTGTGTGCGCGCGTGTGTGTGTGTGTGCGTGCGTGCATGTGTGCGTGTGTGTGTGAGTGTGTGCGTGCATGCGTGTGTGTGTGTCTGTGCATGTGTGTGTACGCGCGTGTGTGTATGTATGTGTGTGTGTGTGTGTGTATGTGCGTGCGTGCGTGCGTGCGTGCGTGCGCGTGTGCGTGTGCGTGTGCGTGTGCATGTGCGTGTGCGTGTGCGTGTGCGTGTGTGCGTGTGCGTGTGCGTGTGTGTGTGTGTGTGTGTGTGTGTGTGTGTGCGTCTGCGTGTTATGTAACAGAAACAAGGACCTCACGGTTCGTCACTCCCATAGTATTTCATGACTCCAAACCCTTTCTGTTGTGTAAAGTGACTTTATCTCATCTTTTAAGATGTGCAACATTTTTCAATTAATTAAAGTTCAAGTTGTCTTCCTTCTACCATTTGACAATGAGCTAAACGTTCATAGGGATAGCAGTATTTCAGTAATAATTTGGCCAGTGATTAATCACTGTAAATTTTTCAGTAATTCTTAGTACTTTATTTTCGTAAGGGAACTCTTAAGAAAATCTACTTTAACGAACTAGGAGTAAACTACAAAGCTCATTAAGAGTTTAGTTTGCAAGGAGTTTACTTTGGCAAATTGATCTACTAACATCAAAGGCGATCATTAGTGAACATCGGACACCACGAGGACTTACAGCTAAAACTCGTGCATACTGGTGGTTTTCGAAAACGCTTCTTGCTCCGTGTATTCTACAAACTAATCGTATTCGCTTGCGTCTCGATCTTTATCTGTTTTGTTCTTTTTTCGTTCTACAATTTCAAATTTCTATCTGAAAAATGTTGATTGAAAAAGAAAGGATTTTGCTGCTTATGTATCGAGTGTTTGAAGACCGTGTTAGATCATATCAGGAAGTAGCTGATCTCTTCAATGCTACACATCCTGATCGCAACCCAATTTCTAAGTCTATTGTTCAGTACACAATAACACGTTTTTTGGAAACTGGAACAGTTCAAGACCGACCTCGTAGCGGAAAACCAAACTCCGCAACAAATGATGATATGAGTTTGGATGTTTTGCTGTCATTTCAAGAAAATCCTTATACATCTGTGCCAAGAACAGCGGAAGCCCATGATATCAGTCAAGCATTCTTAACATTTTAAAAAAGCATAAATATTATCCTTACAAAATTGTTATCACTCAATAACTTATGGAAGACGATTTTGATAGAAGAATTCAATTTTGTGAAGAAATGATGAATCGAATTGATGATAACCTTTTGAATTTTATTGTTTTTTCAGATGAAGCTATGTTTCAAATAAACGGTTCTGTTAATCGTCACAATTGCAGATACTGGAGTGATAAAAATCCACATTAGATGAGTGATCTTCGCACACAGTATCCACAAAAATTGAATGTCTGGGCAGGAATTTGCAGTCGCGATATTATTGGTCCATTTTTGATAGACGGTAATTTGAATGCGGAAAAGTATGAAAATTTATTGCGAGATCATATTATACCCGACATACGAAATAAATTTGGCGCAGACATGCAACATGTTTGGTTCCAGCAAGATGGAGCACCGCCTCATTACGCAATAAGAAGTCGAGGATTTCTGAATCGTTCTTTTCCTGGTCGATGGATAGGTAGGAGAGGTGCTATTGAGTGACCTGCTAGATCACCTAATTTGTCTCCTCCAGATTTTTTTCTTTGGGGAAATCTCAAAAACAAGGTTTATGCAACAAAACCACGTAATTTGGAAGACCTTAGCAATCAAATAATGCGGGAAGCATCTCTCATCACTTTAGAACAAATAAACGATGTGCTCAGTCATTTCTATGAACGTTTAGCTCATTGCCAAATGGTAGAAGGAAGACAATTTGAACATTTAATTAATTGAAAAATGTTGCACATCTTAAAAGATGAGATAAAGTCACTTTACACAACAGAAAGGGTTTGGAGTCATGAAATACTACGGGAGTGACGAATCGTGGTGTCCTTCTGTCACATGACACGCAGACGCACACACACACACACACACACACACGCGCACGCGCACACACACGCACCACATACACGCGCGCGCGCGCGCACACACACATATACACACACGCACACGCACGCACGCGCACACACATACACACGCGCGCGCGCACACACACACACACATACATCCTGTAAATCCGATCGTGCAACCTCCATGCGATACACCTTGGGTAATGCTAATGCCGACGGTACTGTAACTTTGAAGCTTCATAACTCGGGATGTACTTAACCAAAAAATACTTTGTTGTAGTGTTTTGGAAAGCTCTTGAAATACGTTATACGAATGTGCCAAAAAAAGTAGGGCATTCTTTTGAAAAGTTCAAGGTGACTTTGCCCTGACCTTGTTGACGCTAGCCAAGGTCAAACTGATAAGATCAGTAAATAAATCATTTTAAACCTTATAACTTTTGTCTGAAACATTTTTTCCAAAAACTGATTGTTATCGAAATATTTTATCGTTCGAAGACTTTTTGAGAATCCTGTATATTCACCATAAAAATTTGTGGATGCTGATATAAAAGATGAAAACTTGTTAATGAATTTACAATCCTACAATCAAGTTTATTTAGTGGATTTTAGTTTAGCTTCTCACTGTACAACAAGCACTGAACTAAAACTGGATCTAAAGAAGGCACATAATGGAACTTTACAATACATAAGCAGAGATGCCCATATGGGAGGTAACAATTAAGGAAAATTCTAATTTGTATTGCAATATATGTTTCTTCTTGAATCTGAACTAAAAAAATAATATATTCTAAATGTATGTCTCTTCTTTTAGTGCCAATACTATGCGGTGATATTGAAATTTTGTATTATAATATGATTCTTTGGCTGTGTAGTTCACTTCCGTGGGAAAAATTGACTGATAAAGTTAATGTCCAGGAAGAGAAGGAAAAAGCTTTCGGAAATATAAAAAGATATAGAAGATATAGATCCTGATGGTGAATATGATATTAAAATTGTTCAGAAAACAAAGAAATTAGAATTGGTTGATGAAATACCTAAAGCAGTAGAGAATGCAATTGAGTAGTAAAAAAATACGAGTTAATCATATCCATGATGAATAATAATAATGTAGCAAATACACAAAAAATAACGTGACGTGTTTATACGCACGCCGTTTCACGGTTTCTATAAAATGTCGAAATACGGTGGACTGGGACAGAAACGCAAGATAATTAATTAATTATTAATTATTAATTACTTCTGAAAAGACTGCGGGAAGGAGGGAGGAATAAATGCAACATCCTCCTTTAAATGCTATTTAAAATGTAGGCTCCGCTCTTGAAAATATAAAAAGAAATTAGGAGACTGAATAATAATAAAAATTACAGTAATAATAACGAGACTCTATACAGCATCTCCTGAAACCAGAGAAAAAACCTTTTTTTTATATAAAAAAGTCGATCGATCGACTTCAGCATGTAGTTACATACATATTCGAAACATGTCTATCTATCGTGTGAACTAGCGAAATTAAAAAATATTAATTTTTTATATGCACCGCGCTGTCTCTATACGTGTCTCGCTCGCTGTAATAGCCACGTATCGCGCTTTTCTCTTTTCTCCTTAGCAGATGCCGATTATTATATTATATTATTATTATATTATTATTATATTATATTATTATTATATATATTATTATAATTATATATTATTATATATTATTATTATATGCGAGGGGGGGGTGAGTGGGAGAGAGTGTAAGAGTGAGTGTGAGAGAGGAGAGTGTGAGAGAGAGAGAGAGTGTGAAAGAATGAGAATGTGAGAGAGAGAATGGGTGTGAGAGAGAGAATGAAAGAGAGGAAGTGCGAGAGAGAGGGAGTGAGAGAGGGAGAGAGTGTGAGAGAGAGTATGAGAGAGAGAGAGAGATTGTGTGAAAAAGTGAATGAGAGGGAAAAAGAGAGAGAGTGTGTGTGGGAGAGAAAGAGAAAAAGAGTGTGTGACAGAGAGTGTGTGTGTGTGAGAAAGAATGAGAGAGAGACAGAGAGAGGGAGAGAGAGAGAGAGAGAGAGAGAGAGAGAGAGAGAGAGAGAGAGAGAGAGAGAGAGAGAGAGAGAGTGAGAGAGAGAGAGAGAGAGAGAGAGAGAGAGAGAGAGAGAATGTGACAGAGTGACTGGTAAGAGAGAGTGAGAGTGAGAGAGAGAGAGAGAGAGAGAGAGAGAGAGAGAGAGAGAGAGAATGTGACAGAGTGACTGGTAAGAGAGAGAATGTGACAGAGTGACTGGTAAGAGAGAGTGTGTGTCAGAGAGAGAGGATATGAGAGAAAGATTGTGCGAGAAAGTGTGAGGGGGGAGTGAGTGGGAGAGAGAAAGAGAATGTGAGAAAGAGAGTGGGTGAGAGAGAGAGAGAGAGAGAGAAGGAGAGATATTATATATATTATTATATTATTATTATCTGTAATAATAAATGGTCGTATCTAGATATAAATAAACAAATTATAATTACAATTACAAACATAAAAATTACAATTATAAATAATAGGTACTCATCTTCATTAATAACATTTATTTGTTGTTTTCTATTTTATTGTTTTATACTCACTTCGAAATAATTCTTTTCTTTATTAATCTAGATGATTCGAATGCACATGATGCTTCAATTTCTTTACTAATCTCACATAATTGAAATATAGGTTTTTCATGCTCATGTTTTCCACTAACAATATAATTATCACTTACAATTTTTAATTTTGCTTTATATTGCACTTTATTTTTACGAAAACTACATTCATAATATCTATGAAAAAATCATTCATAATTAAATACATCAAATATATGAAATAAATCTAATACATAAGTACATCAAATTATTCATAATTAAATACATCAATACATCAAATACTGATACGCTTCTGTGCTGATTACGTAAATTAATAAAAAATTATCTTCTGAATAATTTTTACAAAACTATATAATGAATTAAATAAAAATTTAGATAGATTCTCAAAAATTAATAACTGTGATTCAAAAGAAGATAGTATATACGATTAAACAATTATTAAATTATAAGCTGTTTTTCTATTCATAAATCAGATTTTTTATGGCATAATAATTTAATGAATTAATTTTATTCTGTTTAAGAAATCTGCTTACATTGTATCCCTATAGGATTTATTATAATGGAAATGATATCCCTCGTATTCTAATTTTGGATGTTGTATTCTTTTATTGCACTCAGTATTGCACTTCTTTTTTTCTGTCATCTCGAAATATAATATAAGATGATAACAGTACAATAAACAATTCATTCACCATAATACCACTGTAAAAGTGCAAAAAGACAATCGGAAAAAGTGACAATCAAAAACAAAATCATAATGAAGCGCAATATTTGATTTCGAAAAAGTTGAAAAATATTACAGACTTCTTCATCGCATCACAGAAATTTAAAATAAAAATCATAAAAGAAAGTTTTAAAGAAACGATTAGTAAGAAACGATGAAAAAAAATGATGAAGACAATCTGCTATTTATAATTTGTAATATAATTTATAATATATAATATAATTATAATTTATAATATATATATTATATATATATATATATTATAATATGTATATTATAATTTATAATATATAATATAATTTATAATTTGTAATTAGTATATTTACACATAAACATAAATATTTACTGGACTTGACAAGTATTCTAATACTGAACAATCTATTAAACGTTAAAGAAAAAAAATATTAAACAGATTTCAAAAAATCTTAATATGATTTACATGATTACTTATAAGAAAAAAACATGGTAGGAAATATTAATAATGGATGCAACAAACTCTTATATTGTTGATTATATGATTATAAATAACAACATAAAAGCTGTTCTTATTGATAAAAGTAACAATCAATTACAAATATAATTAATGAAAAATTAACTATTTTTCCCGATGAATGTTTGCGACAGTACTCCAACTACAAATATCAATTATAAAAAATTACAATGAGACATGATAGAATGAATAAAATAATTTATCATTTCATTCATTATTAGTAATTAGTTCATTTAATTGCAAAATATCTTTACATTCTATGTAGATATATGAGTAAATTTAATTGCGCGCAAAGTTCAAATATGTCCAACTCTGTACACAATAATGGAAGAACATAATGCCAAAAATTATGTATTATATTAGATGTGTATATATTATATTAGACGTGTTAAGAAAGGTAATAAATTTTGTAAACATTAAATCTGATAAAGCTCTATAAAGCTAATAAATCTCTATGAACTTCTATGAGACATCCATAATTCTTATCGAAATCGGAGTATGATACCTTCAAACAGAAAGAAGTTGAAGTCCAAAAAATTTGGAATAAAATCCAAGAAATCTAAATTTTTAATATTTTATTAATATTACATTCATTATCTGAATTAGTTGGAAAAAAAGAGATTATTTAATAAATACTTTAATATACTTCTTATTCTTTTTTTAATTTTCCTTGTTGTTCCTCTGGCTATTGACATTCTGCAAGTACTCCTGGTTAGCTGGGAAGCTGGAACAAAACAATTAATCAAAGAAAAGAATCAATCCAACAACATCTACAATTACAGATAGCACATACATACATAATCTTTTCTTTCATGAGAATATTTGTTACTTATCTGATATATATTTGTCTATTTTCCATTTACTTCTTTCATTATTAATGCTCCTTTCATCTTGTATAGACTTCATTCCGTTATTGACGATGACAGAAATGCGAAGAACGATACCACAACTATAAGTAATATTTATCAAGATACGTTGAAACATTGAAGAACTCAAATTGTTTAATTGCATATAATAATTAATCCACTTATACGTATAATATCATTGTTTTTCATTTCGTTCATATTAATAAATTTTACGTTTTCTCTTATTTGTAATATTTTTACTTAATTTTATTTTAAATAAATGTCGTAATATATATATATATATATATATATATTATACTTACATTTATAAAATATTACGATCGTAAATATTTATTATAAACACGCGCGCACATCTGTCAAAAAGATTCAACAAACTGGCAGACTACTACTTGAACAGTGTTACTAATCGACGGAAATTGAAATTAGGTTGCCTAGAGGTTTTCGTTGATGCCAACGTTATCCCCTCTACTTTTCGGGAAAATGTCGTGTAACCGAGAAAGGACATGATCCTAGTTGATGGGGACTCCGATCTAGAGAAAAGTTTTTATGTTTCAAGGATGGGGTGAACAAAAGAAGAGGACGACGCTCATGTAACGAAAGAGAATGTAGCAACAAAGCACGAGAAGAATTACTGTATCTTAGAACGAATATACACTATTATATTAGAAGTGTTGTGATTATCTGGTATTTCGTAACCTTCCCGCCTCTCAATATGTATATTCCTATGTAAACGCTTGATCAGTAAATTAATCTTTAAGTTTAATGATACTATTTAATTATCACGTAGTTGTGCAATATTTGAAATAATAGAACGCTCACAGCTCGCAAAACATATTACTATTTACATTTGTCTTTATTTTCAGATAATATTGTGCAACCAGACAATATTTTATTCATTTATTACGTAAGAAATAAAGGCAGTACTTATTTTATTAACTTTTCATTATTTAAGCAATACAAATATGAAAGCAGGTCAAATCCCGGTATTGTTCATAATTGATTCTTATTATTTAAAATTGCCTTAAGCACAGTCTTAAAATGTCGTAAACTAATCACAAGAGAGTATAAGCGTCTTAAAAGACACTACTTATGATTACTAATCACGGACTAGGTACATGCGAGTGAGGCGCGCGCGCCGGCTCTGAGCGCTACATAGACAAGAGCGCTTATTCGTTAAATTTAACACGCTCTTCTGCAAAAACTACTTGTCGGACGCAATTTTAAGGAAAAAGTTGTTTGTTTTAGCATAAAGTATCATGTCCTGTACTCCGAATGCGGGAATTTCGGATCACCCAGTATATGCCGCTGATATCTATAATTTTGTATTTTCTATACAATTATTTTATAAAATTATATAGACATAAAAATTCTATCATTTCATTTTACCTAATAATTTTGAAATTATACATACTCATACAACTCAATATGCATGCATGTATATATACAATCTTATACAAATGTGAACATAGAAAAAGAAATATTTTTTAGAGGTATTTTACAAAACTTTATTAATAGGGCAAAATAATGATTAATTAGCATGTATAAGTAGACATAAAAATAAAATTTTGTAAAATACTTCTTAAAAATATTTATTTCTCTGTGTTCACATTTGCACAAAACAGTACCACGGTAGGTAAATATGAAACCGGAATTTTTGTATAGAAAATGCACGTTTATTGTATGAAAATGATAAAAAATATTTTATTCGAAGTACTGCCCATCGCTAGCTATACATTCTTCCCACCTGTCTGACAATTTGTGGATGCCACGCCAAAAAAACTGTTGCTCTTTTGAGGCAAACCAGTCATCGAGCCATTTTCGTACATTTTGGTAAGAAGTGAAGCGCTGCTCAGCAAGTGCGTGTCCCATCGATGCAAATAAGTAGTAATCGGACGAAGCCAAGTCTGGTGAGTAAGCCGCATGCGAAAATATTTCCCAACTAAACGCCTCAATCATTTCCTTGACCAGTTTTGCTGTGTGTGATGGTGCATTATCATGAAGCAAAATCACTTTGTGTTGCCTTTTTTGATATTCTGGTCGTTTTTCACGCAAAGCTTGATTCAAATCGATCATTTGTTGTCGGTAGCGTTCAGTATTAACGGTTTCGCCAGGTTTTAGCAGTTCATAATAGATCACACCCTTCTGATCCCACCAAACACAGAGCATTGTCTTCCGTCCATAGCGATTTGGCCTTGCAGTCGATGTCGATGGTTCGCCTGAAGTTATCCATGATCTTTTACGCTTAGGATTCTCAAAATATATCCACTTTTCATCGCCAATCACAATTCGATGGAGAAATGACTTTCTTTTGTACCTGGCGAGCAGCATTTCGCAAGTGGCTTTTCGGTTTTCCTGCTGTCTTTCATTCAGTTCATGTGGAACCCATTTTCCCATCTTCTGGATCTTTCCCATGGCTTTCAAACGTATGGAGACGGCTTCTCGTGTCACAATTGATCCGCGAGTTGTTGTTGCGTTTGAACGTCATCCTCATCCAACAATGCTTGCAATTCGCAGTCTTCAAAATTTTTCGGTGGTCTTCCACGTTCTTCGTTTCTCACGGAGAAATCGCCACATTTAAATTTTTTAAACCATTCAAAGCACTGTGATTTACCAAGAGCATGCTCATCGTAAGCTTCGACAAGCATTCGATGCGATTCTGCAGCAGTTTTCTTCAAATGGTAACAGAAAATCAATACTGTCTGCAAATCGTAGCTTCCAGGCACAAAATTCGACATGTTCAACGCTATTACAAACTATGCTGTTGTATGAAACTTGTATTGTTGTGAGTTGAAAATCTTTGTCAGATGTCAACAAATGAAAATGGCGCCAATGACGTGGTTTGACGGTAACTACATTGACAGCTAGGGCCATCTATGGACAAATTCCAGTTTCATATTTACAGACCTGGTATATGTATGAAAGTGCGCGGCTGCATGGGTTTGAATACCACGTATCCCCACTCCGTGTCACGTGACCCATTGCAGTTCAGCACATCCGGGTACAGCTCCAAGTGGCGCCTGGCACTCGTTTTTCAAGAGGGGAGTCTGTACAGAGTTGCTGGATGCAATATTGCGACGCTACAGCGCATGCGTGAGATGACGTAGGAGCATGCTGCTTGAGTAAAAGTCTCAATATCATATCTTTTTTAAGGTATTATAACGCCTGTATTATACCATGCATTGAAAATTGCAATCGAGTAAATTAGATAATCTAAATCGTGGTTATTTTAATTGGTCCGATGGTCTCAATCTACATTACAATTTTTCACTTAATAATGTCATTGTTACATAATACAAGTATTATGTAACAGTTACATAGTCGAGTGAGAAATTATAATGTTAATGTAACGTAACTGTTACTTATAGCAAATCCGGTCGCTTGCACTAGTGTACACTGAGTGCGACAAAGGCCTATTCATAGTCCGTTTTTATATTTAACCCTCGGAGAACACAGGGTCAATTTGACCCTTACCACGAGTTTGATCGTAAATATCTCGAAAGCATTTTGAAAATTGGCGAGCCTGAGGCCCTCTAACTGTAGTTTGGGGTACTAACTATACATTAAGATGCTCCCTTTGTACAACACAACACACAGTAGGCGTTGGACATTATTTGAGGTCGGTGTAGGGTCATTCTGACGCTGTTGTGTACTAAGCGTCGGTTTGCTCCGGATAAACATTTTTAATTTCCACCTTCGTCACTTAGCAAAATAAATACCTTTTTTGAAAGGTACACTAAAGGACTATTCTGTTTTTAAATACAAGTATATCTTGGGAATATGAAGATAAATTTTTAGCCAAGAATATTGAAAATTAAAAAAGATATTTCTTTTTACTAAAGTTTGAATTTTGCAGAAAACAATTTCTTGTTGTTAATTTTTTAAATATATAAATAATTCGGACGACATTTTTTTTCTACATTAATTGATTCTACGATGTTTGAAGTGTATCTGAGAATTTTTTCAAGCTGATCGAATGCGTGTATGTGAAATGGTAGACAATCAAAACGTATGCAGGATCAAATTGACCCAGAGTGTTCTTCTTGATCGAAAAAAAGGTGTGTTCTCCGAGGGTTAAGATCGCAGATTGCGACTCCGTCGCAACATTGCAAATTTTTGGATTTTGAACTCAATTCCACCACATATATTATATCGCTCCCCATAGATAAGAAGCGTAAACTTCTCCATCTTATTAATTGTACACTTCGCCGTTCCACTATAAAAATCAGAGAATTTGCGCAGTTGCTAGGAAAACTCGTAGCAGCATGTCCTGGAGTGCAATATGGTTGGGCTCATATAAAAAAGTTTGAACGTGCGAAGGAGTTAGCGTTAGTTTTCCATGATGTAGATTATGAGCAACATCTATCTCTTTCATGTACAATTAAGACTGAATTAATTTGGTGGAGGACACATATTATCACAACAAATTCATTTTTTAGACTCGCAGTGATAGATACGACTATTTTTATTGATGCGTCGATCTCGGGATCGAGAGTGGTATTAGAAAACAAACAAATTCATGGTTTTTGGACGGAGATAGAGAAACGACAACATATAAATTGGTTAGAACTCAAAGCCATTTGGCTTACTTTGCAGTCATTCGAACCAGAACTAAAGGATCGTCACATTTTGTTACGAGTGGACAATACAACGGCTGTTGCATATATTAATAAAATGGGAGGTATGAAATATCGAAAGTTCAATAAACTAGCAACACAAATCTGGAGTTGGACAGAAAACAACAACAATTGGTTACATGCAGAACATATACCGTCTACCAGTAATGTTGTAGCGGACAGACTATCTCGTTTAAAAAATCTCGATACTGAATGGGAATTAGCGACATACGCCTTCAATAAAATTACAACATCCTTTGGATTTCCAGAATTAGACTTGTTCGCTACAAGTCTTAATGCTAAATGCGAAAAATTTTGTTCATGGGCCACAGACCCTAATGCATGGGCCATTGATGCTTTCTCGATATCGTGGTCTACATTTTTCTCTTATGCTTTTCCTCCGTTTTCCATGATTTTGCGAATGTTAAATAAGATAGTTCAAGATAAGGCTCAAGGCATTATTATGGTTCCAAATTAGAAGGGCCAAGCGTGGTACCCCATGTTTCGTAACTTACTCATGACAGAGCCCAGAATTTTTACACCATCTAGACACTTATTATTATCACTTCGCAGATCGAGGATACATCCTATGGCTTCGACGCCTACATTAATATTCGGCATTGTTTCAGGGAAGCATATTTGAGGAAAGGATTACTTACCAATGGATTCGATAGAAATATTGATGGCCTTACTAGCGGATAATCTTAAGCAATATATGATTCATCGTTACGAAAATGGTGGATTTTTTGTGCAGACAAAAAACAAAATCCTTTTCTGGTCAGGACTAACAACTTATTAGAATTTTTAACGAATTCATATAGGAACGGTGCATCATATGGATCTTTAAATATACACCGTAGTACAATATCGTTATTATCGCATACAAAAATAGGAGAAAACCCGATAATAGGTCGTTTTTTCAAGGAAGTTGCAAAATTAAGACCGATAAATTCACGTTACGCTTCTACATGGAATACCAATGTGGTATTAGAACAAAATTAAAAGTTAGTTTCCCTTATGTAAGCTTAGTTTATAACAGCTAACTGAGAAAGCAGTTATATTGTTAGCTTTAGGATCTGCTAGTAGAGCTTAGACATTAGCAGCAATTACGATAAATAATATTAAACAAACTATGGAAGGTTTGGAGATAAGAATTATGGAATGCACAAAAACTTACCGTCTAGGGAAGATGCGACCGCTATTATGCTTACCTTTTTTTAAAGAAAAACCAGAACTCTGTATTGCGAGTACAGTGATTCAATATTTGAAAGTCACTTCTGCGTTGAGAGGCAATACTCAAAAATTGTTCATTACGATGCGAAAGCCATATAAAGAAGTTACAGCTCAAACAATCAGTCGATGGATCTGCTCGGTTTTACAAAAATGTGAAATTGACATTAAGATTTTTTCATTTCATTTGACAAGACATGCGTCATCTTCTGCAGCTTTCGGTAATGGTCTCGACCTTGAATCGATTAGGAAAGCTGCAGGTTGGTCAGCTGATTCTACAATGTTTGCCAAGTTTTATAATCGCCCTATTTCAAAAAATTTTTCGTTTGCGAGAGCGGTAATTAAATAGACTTCAGTGTCTTTCAGCGTAAGAGAGATTTTCAGTTTAATTTATCAAAATGTTGCATTCCTCGCCACTAAATAAAGGTTGAGTATAAGTTTACCAATTTGTGTTAGTTGCAGGCAATAATGCTTAAATAAATATATTTTCACCAATAATAAGAAAGCCATCAAAGTCGACATAACATCTATCAGAAAGGGCAAGAATTACTTGTGCTCTAAACAACTACATGTTGTAATCTTGAGAACGAGGCCTGAAATATAATTGAAGATCAAATGAACTTACCTGTAAGTGAAGTTCGATCGAAATTATATGAAGAGCCTCGTTCGAGGAGATTACAACCCTCCTTTGAATTCTCAAATAGCAATAGAATTTCCTTAATTATGTTAAATCTCTTCCCTCCCTATATAGGCAGCTACACTCTTATTTCGGCCGCTTACTCTAAAAGTAATGAAGATCATGTGACGCGGCCTTAGAAGGAAGGAGTTTGAAATCTGAACGTTGTGAATCTAGCCACATCGGAGAGATACTACATGTTGTAATCTCCTCGAACGAGGCCCTTCATATAATTTCGATCGAACTTCACTTACGTAAGTTCGTTTGATCTTCAATCTTTCACGTTAACATTTTAATAAAGCGCAAATATATAATATTATTAAATGTTAAAAAATATGAATATATATTTTTTATGTTTATTATTATTATATTTGTGCTATATTATTATGATAACTCTTGAAATATTGTAATTAGAAGAAAAATACTGTCTATGTCATATATTAATACTAAAAACTTTGGTTCCTTGTTAAAAAGAAAAAAATTAGTAATTACATTTGTAATAGGATTTACATTACAATTATGCAAAAAAAATTATAGTAACAGTAATAAAAATTATAATAATATTAATAAAAATAATAGATAATTAATAAAATTAACATTAATTATTAAGTTATTAATTTCTAATAGCTATGCATTATGCTTATTTTTTGTTAGCAATAGTTTCCAAAATATTTAATAAGCGTTCTTGTCTTGCCTCAGTACCTTCGTACATTTTTTTTCTTTCTTCTTGATTTTCTTGTGCAATTATTGGGTGAGTGCAAAAGTTCGTGCGGAGTTTCAATAGATGGAGTTATAAGCGTCGTAAAGTGTTGTCATTAATACTTCCATCTACATATTATATAACGTTGGGAAGATGACGTCTTCAGCTGTTATTAAAAAAAAAATCATTTGTTTTCATACAAACTGCTTCGAGAAATATCACTTTAAAAATGAGTATCGATAAGGTGCATTTACGGCATGTTATGCTTTACGAGTTTCGGAAGGGAATAAACGTTGCCGCAGCCGTAAAAAACATTCAGGATGTTTATCAGGATGAAGCACCAGCTAAACGAACTGTGGAAAAATGGTTTGCTAAATTTCGGCGCGGAGAATTTAACCTTGAAGACGAGCCACGCTCTGGTCGACCTTCTGACATTGATGACGATGTTTTGCGTACTTTAGTGCTCAATAATCCGCGAATTTCAACAGAAGAAGTTGCTACAGCACTAAACGTTGACCGATCAACCGCTTTTCGGCGTTTAAAAAAGATGGGATTCGATTTGAAGCTCGATATATGGGTGCCCCATTTGCTGACCGAGAAGAACAAAATCAAGCGAATTTCTGCAGCCGTTTCTTTACTCGGGCGGCTCAATAACGAGTCGTTTTTGGATCGACTAGTGACGGGCGATGAGAAATGGGTCCTCTACAACAATGTTCAGCGCAAACGGACATGGAAACAATCAGGTGAGCATGGTGACGCAATGCCAAAGGCTAGTTTGCACCCGATGAAGGTGATGCTCTCTGTTTGGTGGGATTGCAAGGGCATAATCTATTTCGAGCTTCTCCCCGCTGGCGAAACGATTGATTCGGACAAGTACTGTCGCCAATTAACCAATCTGAATCGAGAAATAAAAGAGAAACGTCCGATTTTGTCAAATCGCAAGGGAGTCGTCTTTCATCACGACAACGCCAGACCACACGTTTCGAAAAAGACGCTGCGCAAACTGAAGAGCCTGAAATGGGATGTCTTAACGCATCCACCGTATTCTCCTGATATCGCACCATCTGACTATCACTTGTTCCAGTCATTGCAAAATTATTTAAATGGAAAAAACTTTGACTCTTTGGAGGCCTTAAAAAACGGCGTCTCTTCGTTCTTCAAATCTAAACCGCGCAGTTTTTATGATCGAGGCATCCGTATGCTGCCAGAACGTTGGGAAAAGATTATAGAAAACGATGGAGAATATATCATTGATTGAATAAAGATTTTTGTTTGCCTAATCACTGTGTGACTTTTACTCACAAACTCCGCACGAACTTTTGCACTCACCCAATATAATA
Organism: Harpegnathos saltator; assembly: GCF_003227715.2. Taxonomy (NCBI): domain Eukaryota; kingdom Metazoa; phylum Arthropoda; class Insecta; order Hymenoptera; family Formicidae; genus Harpegnathos; species Harpegnathos saltator. The sequence continues at coordinate 125,552 of NW_020230070.1, read as the reverse complement.
AGTTTTTCTAACGTAGTTTTTTCCATTACTCTCTTACCTAAATCAAAGATAACAATATATAACAAATTTATTACAATGCATGATGAAAAAATAATAAAATACTCCAGATAGCTACATTTGCGATTTTATACAATGTATACTGCAGACTCTGTCAGCAGCATATTAGCAGAAATACAATGGTGCGGGAATGAGTGTGCCGCCAGACTCCCCCGTGGACGCCACCTTGCCGTGGTGGGGGAGCTTGCGGGTCCCAGTGATGTACACAGCTATACCGGCGGGGGCTTCGGCCCCTGGCAGGTTCTACCATGCCGGGGTGGCCTGTACGGAGGGACCTTACTAAGAGCGTCCACTCCTGGATGGGCAGCTGCGTCCAGGAAGTAACTAGGGACTGGAGGGTCGTACTTGTACGACCTAAAGGTCCCTACAACGCGGGTAGAGCAGGCTCGTTAGTCTTGTGTAGACAGTCGGTCTAGGGTAAGGAAAACCCCGAATTCAAACCCGAGTGGGTCGGACTCGTAATAATCCGACAACTGGATGGTTTCACATATGACAACGAAGGCAATCGATTTCTCGATACTCAGACCCGAGAGTCGGCGTACGGATGGGGGTAGAGTCCCGCCCTCCCCCCCCCACGTCGTTATCAAGCGACGGACAAGCACAGGGATTGACCCCGGCTCCATGTGCCGATTTGATGACCGCGAAGCGTCGTGGCGGGAACATGGTCCTGACCTCCGACACGTCGTCAATCGACGACAGGCCAACCTCACAAGTACGCTCCGAAAGGAGCAGGAGCCGGAGCAGAGGCGGTAGTAGCACGAGCTACGACCCGCCTTCCGACGAGGACCCTGACTATATTGGGTCCTCCTCTGAGCGTAGACGCCAGAGGAGGACCCCTCCAGAGCGTAGACCCCTCCACCGGAAGGGTGGCGAGGTGGGCTCTCGAGGTGCTAAAGAGCAGTCACCCAACGAGGGACAGGAAGAGGCCAGGGGGCAGGAGCAGAGTTTCCAGTCCCGGCGCCGAGGACCGGAGAACCGGGCCCTCTTTGCAGTAAAAACGGGGCAATGTGAGCGAAGGGGGATTGAGCGGACGCGGACGTGGGGGGGTGAGGACCACTGGAAAACCAGTGGTTGTTTCAGACATCAATCTCTCCCAAAAGTCTAGGTTCCGAGGAAACAGAGACCCGAGAACTGGGAGGTTCATTCCAGCGGGTCCCACAACTAACACCAGCAAGGCGACCACCAGTCGGGCGACTACCAGCCGGGCGACCCTCGCCAGCAATGCTGGTGTTGGCGGGAATAGCGCCATCGGCATGACGTTGGGTAAAAGAAGGAGAGAAGGGATAAGCGGGAGTTCAGCCTCTTCACTTGAGGTAAAGGTGTAGGGGCTTCCCGACTTTCCCGAGTTGGTCCGGAAAAAGGACCCAAGGGGGAGGAAGCCGACAACCGGACTCGGAGTGGGCCTCCAGGAGAAAAAAGAGGCAGAGGCCATCATGAGGAAAGTGGAGGCGGAGAAAAACTTAAAGAGGGAGGTGGAGGACCTCCTCGGCAGGGGCATGGTTCGCACTATGAGCGATAAACGTCCTGTCGAGGAAGTTTTCAAGGATCCTACCTCGAAGGCGCTGTTACGGGAGGCCGGGTCGGCAGAACTGGCCTCGGAGGTTGGCTATGCACTTGGCGCGGTTCGGCTGGTGGCGCAGAGGACCCGAACACTCAAAGGGACCTTCGTGGCACTGCTGAACCGCGCAGTGGCCACCTCCGAGGCGGTTTTGTCGACCCTCCTGGCAAGGATAGCGGCGCATGATGGGGGAGACGAAGCCATCTCGGAAGTGTGGAAAGAGATGGAGGCATTGCGAGATGAGCTGAAGGGGTGAGGGCGCAGAATCGGGGACTCCAAGAGAAGCTGAGCGCGACCAGGCTGGCCGCAACCGACACTGCCCCCCACTCTCGCTTCCTCACTTCCTGGCGGAGGGAAGACGTACGCTGTTGCCGTGACGGGCGATTCCTCAACAGAAGAGCAGGAGAGGGCTAGACCACCTAGCCGTAAAAGGGTCAGGAGGAATAAGAAGAGGGAGGCGGTTAGATCCCCGATCCGGGAAGACTCCAGCACAACAGAGGACGGAGAGGCGAACGTCGTCGGTAAGATTAGGTCTTACGACAACAACTTAGATCTGTTTAGGAGGGACAAAGCCACTGCCCCGTTATCAGTCTATAGATCAGCAGTACTGGGTAAGAGGAAGGAGCTGGACGACTCCTTGGCGTTCAGCAGCCTGGACGCTGAGAGTAAAGAGGCGTACAACCGACTGTCAAGGAGGATAGAGACCTGCGTGGACGCGAGGGAGTGCCTTGACCCGGAGAGCGAGGCACACAAAAGCTGGACGCAGTGGCTTACGTCGAAGAGAGATGACGTAATCAAGGGTAAGACAGGGGAAATGGTCACGGAGCCGGTGGTGCAAGCCAGGGTTCTCGACCCCGCCCCTCTCCTGAAAGGGAAGGCAATAGCCAACCCGGTTGGGAGTGCGGGGGGAAGGGGCTGACAGGCAGGCACATAAGGCTCTAGTGACCAAGTCTCAGAAAAAGAAGGAGCAGAAAAGGAGGCAGAGAGAGAGAAGGAGGCAGGCGGAAACCATCCGGGAGAAGGCAGTAGCCAAATTGGACCCCGTGGCACAACCGGGACCAAGCAGCCCCCAGAAGGAGGGGGAGATTACATATGCGCAGGCTGCTGCCCGCGCGAAAGGAGAGGGGCGAAAGGAAGGGCCCACCAATAAGCACCAACCCTCCATGGAGCCGAAGGAAGGAGAGTGGACTATGGTGAGGAACCAAAAGGAGAAGAGGAGGATGAAGAGAGAGGAGAGTAGAGATCCTCCTGTCCCTCCCAACCCTCCTCCCCAGTCCACCTCGGGGAAGAAGAAGGGGGGACAAAAGCTGAGGCCGCCGAAATCAGCCGTCGTCACCTTAACGTGCCCTGAAGACGAATATGGCAAATTTATGGTCGAGGCCAGAAGTGTCTGTGGGCGAGCTCCGAGTACCCCAACGAGGGACGGCGACAGTAGTGATACGATGTCCGCAAGCGGCGGCTGCTAAGGTCGCTGCTGCAGAGCGAGTCCAGGTTGGCTGGACCCGCGCCGGGGTGGTGGCGTTGCCTGCTCGCGCGGCGCGGTGTCTGGAACGCGGCCATGTTAGCGAGCGGTGCAATAATGCCGCCGACCGTAGCGATACATGCTATCGCTGCAGTAACCCCGGCCATCGCGCCAAGAACTGCGAGGCGGCCTCGGCAAGGTGCAGAGTGTGCACAGAGAGGGGCGGGCCGACCGACTACAAGGTTGGTGGGCCGGCCTGCCCCCGAGGAATCGGGGGAGGAGGGGTAAGGCGAGGAGGACCACCGTAGAAAAGACCGGGGAGGGGACAGGGAACTCCCCCTGCCGATCGAGGGGAATTTGCGCCGAAGAAGGGGGAGACCAGACCGAACTCCTCCCCAACGAGGGACCCCACACAGGAGAAGGGGGAGGAGAGAAGGGACTATACCCCGGAGATGGAGTGGGACCTGTGGATGGAGGAAGCACGAACCTCAGGCGCCAGGGACCCAGTTCAGCCGGAGCTGCTCCAGAAGAGGGCCCCGAGGAAGAGAAGGGCGACGGAGATAGACACCGCTGCACCCATGGAACTGGAGACAGGAGGAGAAACAGGGATGGAGGATGCGGAGAAGGTGAGGAGGGTAGAGCCTACCGGCATGCCTCCATCAGCCCTAGAGATAGAGGAGTCAGGGGATGCGCCCTCCTGGCTCCACAGATCGACGACCCCTCCTCATACTCCCCAGAGGAGGGGGACTCACAGGTAGGGACTCCGTGTGCCATCGTGGAGGCAACCGTTGATGTAGAGGTCACCATGGCCGAAATCCCCCCCGGATGGAGCCGGAGCGACACCAGTGTCGCAGGAGACTCTAACCGAGGGGGCAAAGGTGGGTAGCCCGGAGGATGGACTGGAAACCTAGCTTTCACGCCCCTCCTCCGGGTCCTACAAGCCAACCTTGGCCACGGCGCCCGGGCCCAGGACCTGTTTATACAGGGACTGGGGGACTGGGTGCCGGGCTAGGGTTGGTCACCGAGCCGTACTGGACCCCGATGAATAATTGCAATTGGTTCGGTAGCCAGGACGGCTCGGTGGCCATGGTGGCCAACCCCACATCGGGGTTCCCTTCCTATCAACACAGGAAGACGGGGACCTCGTACGTGACGGTCGACTGGGGGCCCGTTACTGTGATGGGGTGTATCTCCCCCACCGCAAAAACGAAGCTGGTCTCGGCGAACTGCCCCGAGTTATAGGGATCCTAGACGAGGTCGGGGCTGTGGGGCGGCACTGCCACCCCTGACTCGTAGTGGTTGCCGGGGACTTCAACGTCCACTCCACGGAGTGGGGTTGTCGTCCCCGGCAGGGAGATTCCCAGAGGGGTGACGCCGTGATCGGCTGGGCGGGACTCGGCCTTCTGTTAATGAACAGGGGGTCGGCCAGCACCTGTATGCGGCCAAACGGGGAGTTGGTCATTGATTTGACCTGGGCCAACCCCTCGGCCGCCCGGATTTTCTGGAAGTGGCCGGTGGTGACCGAGGGCGAGACGTTATCTGATCATAGATACATAGTCTGGGCCCTCGGTCCCGCCGCGCCTCCGCAGGTGCTGGACCGCCGCCCAGGGGGAGGGAACTTCGGTTCCCTCCCCCGGAGATGGGCTCTCAGTCAGCTGAATGCGGACATGTTCCAGGCGGCCACCCTCGTGGCCACCTGGCACCTAGAAGAGGAGCTAGGTGAGTAAAACACTAGCCCCCTGGAGGAGGTTAGGAAAATGGTGGGCATCGCGACGGCGGTTTGCGACGTCGCGATGCCCCGGTCCCACCCCCGTCGTCGCCGGGCTGCATATTGGTGGAGTGAGGCCATAGCCGAACTCCGTCAGGTCTGCATTCGGACCAGACGGGGGTATTCTAGGACCAGGGAGAACGATGGGGATGCCGCGAAGGAAAAGGAGGGCTATCTCAAAGCGAGAAAAGCTCTCAAGGTCGCCATCGCCGAGGCGAAGAAAGGAGCCTGGAGGCAACTGGTGAGCTCCCTGGACGACGACCCGTGGGGGCGCCCGTACAAGCGGATGGTCGGTAAGATCCGTCCGTGGGAGCCCCACCCACGGAGTCGATAAACTCCCAGGACCTCGCGAGGCTCCTCGACACCCTCTTTCCGAGAGTGGAGGGGGGCCCTCCCCAGCTCCCCTCCCCAGGGGGAGGGGAGTGCAGCGAGGAACTGGAGATCAGTCCGGAGGAGCTCGCTGGGACCAGGAAAAAGCTGGAGGCCAAGGGCAAAGCCTCGTGCCCCGACGGCATTCCTGGCCGCGCCTGGGCTCTCGTCCTTGGCGAGGGGAACATGGTCGCAGCCACCAGGCGGGAAATAAACAGGTGCCTTAGGGAGGGGGTTTTCCGCCAGGAGTGGAGGAGGGTCAAATTGGTCCTCCTCCCAAAGGCCAGCAAGGTACCCAACGGGCCGCCGGCTTATAGGCCGATTTGCCTGCTGGACGAGGCCGGCAAAATGCTGGAACGCATCGTCGCGGACCGCCTCGTCCAGCATTTGTCCTCAGAGGGGCCGGACCTCCACGACAGGCAGTATGGGTTCAGGCCCGGGCGCTCGACGCGATACAATACGTCCGGGACCTGACCCGTGCCATCGTGGAGGTGAAGGACGGGTTGTTGGTGGCGGTGTCACTGGACATAACAAACGCCTTCAACACCCTGCCCTGGCCGAAGATTGGGCGAGCTCTCGAACACCATCGGGTGCCCGTCTGTCTCCGGCGCATATTGGCGGCTTATTTTGAAGACAGGGACCTCGCCTACTCCAGGAAAGGCAGAATCCAAGACCGGCAGAACATGGAACGCGGTGTCCCGCAGGGGTCCGTATTGGGCCCTCTGGGACATCGCGTTCGATCGGGTACTGCGCACGCTTTTTCTCCCCGGCTGCCACGTCATCTGCTACGCGGATGATATGCTAGTGGTGGTTGGGGGGGAGAACTGGGGGGACGCCCGCCTTCAAGCGGAGGTGGCGCTGGCCTCGGTGATGGGAACCATCGAAGGCCTGGGTTTGAAGGTGGCGCCCCAGAAAATGGAAGCTGTTTTCTTTCACCACGGCAGTCGTGGGGCGCCGCCGAAACCCAGGTCTCGGTGGGCGAAGTCCGCGTCCGCGTCGGGCCCAAGATCAAATATCTGGGCCTGACGTTGGACAGCTGTTGGGATTTCAGTGCCCATTTTAGGGCACTAGCTCCCCGGGTGCGGAATACAGGTCTCGCATTGGTCTTGCACTTATGCGCACCCAGGGGTCCCGTGGTGGTACGTTCGCCGCCTATATATGGGAGTGGTTCTCTCGCTCTCTATGGGGTGCCAATATGGGCGCCCCAACTGATGACCGCCGTCCAAGGCAATCGCTTAATGCGCCAAGCGCTAAGGACGGTGGTTGTGAGGACGATACGGGGGTCCCGCTCCTTATCGTACATGGCGGTGACGACCCTGCCCGGCTGTTCCCCCTGTGGAGCTCCTCGCAGAGGAACGGAGTATCCTCTACTGGAAGATAAAAGAGCTCCACGAGAGGGGGAGGGGTTATCGGCCAGGGATTTGGCGGCCCTGAGATTCCACGCGGTCGCCCGAACTCTCGAAAAGTGGGAGGACGCGATGTTCGCCCAACGGGAGCGAACTTTGGGCGACTGACGACAGAGGCTGTCCGCCCCTGCCTTGCGGAAATGCAGGGCAGGAGGGGGCGCGGACTAACTTACTATCTGGTGCAGATGATGACGGAGCACGGCAGCTTCGGGCATTACCTGCACCAGATCAGGAAAGAACCCACCACCGGATGCCACCACTGCTCGGAGTGGGACGACACCGTGCACCATTCCCTGGCGGAATGCGAGTCATGGAGCCGGAAGCGCGGTGTACTCGCCCGGGCAGTGGGGTGCAGGGAGCAGGATCTCTCGCTCCCGCGCATGGTGCAAGCCAGGAGGTTTGGGGAGCGGCGACCTCCTTTTGTCGCGATGTAATGTCGTGGAAGGAGGCCGCCGATTGGGAGCATCGTTCCGGAGTCCGTCGCAGACAGCGACGGGGAGGACGGCGCTCCCTGGGTTTGGGCAGCGGGCCTGAGGGGGCGCCGACCGAGGAGGAGGATAGGCCACCGGCTCGCCGAAGGCCGCCTCGGGCCCGTCTTCGGACGAGCGGGGTGGAGCGGGTCGACGGATGTGTGATACCTACTCGCCTCCCCCTAGACGTCGGATAAGGTAGGCGAAGGGGGAGTGGAAGCCTGGTTGGGGCTGGGCTCCACTCTCCCGCCCCCCTCCTTAGGGGTGTAATGGGGGACGCGGGGGGAGGGTGGATGCCCCTTCCCCCCAAGTCAAAACCAGAAGGACAACCCGGACGGGAAACCGGTCGGGAGACCGCGCCCTGGACTCACTTAGTGGGACAGGGCGCGGTACTCGAGGCGTGGGGCTTCCGAAGAGCCCTGGGGCCGGGGTGTTGGGGAGGGAATACGGGAGTAGTTCCTCTGACTCCCCTCATCACGGCCCGAATGGTAGACATCCCGCAGGGGTTTTAGTCAGTAAGAGTCTGACATAATCCCCGACCCCTCAAGGGTCGGAAGTATCCATGATGGATTTCCCCTGCGTTACCAAAAAAAAAAGTGTGCCGCCAGAGAAGCGAGCGGAGCCCGCCTGTCCTGCATGACGGGCGGCATTGGTTCCCGGCGCCGGCTTACTCGAAGTCAGCGCAGCGCTCCGGTCTCTCGCAGGCGAGCGCGAGGCCGTCCTGCCGGTCGCCCTCGCTCGGCGAGTAGCTCCAGCCGTGGTCGTTACGAGGCGCGCCACCCGACTCCGCAACCCGTGGGCAAGAGTGCGCCGGCCGGGTATATACTTCGTTAAACGGCCAGCTCTTTGCTTTCGCCTGGCCCAACGCCGATTGTGGCAATCTCTGGTGTCTGGTCTGTGTGACTTATAGTGCCCATCTTTACCGACCTTCTCTCTAGGCTTTCCTAGGACAGTTTTCGCGCGTAGTCGAGATTCGAACCTACACAATATATACTCTGGTGAGTTGACGGCGGTGCTAATATATGAGGCTTTACGGTGAGAATCGACTTTAGCTTTGAGTTCGCCTTGTTGCCATGATTCAGGAGCGAACTTAATCACCTCCGTGTGAAACAGGTGAACTCGCTCGTTTCGAATGTCCATCGAGGACCTCAGCTGATAGGAATGGCCGTAGCCGTCTCCTCTAGCGCTACGATCTCTTTTTCCAAGCATCCATCGAGGATCTTGGTGATTTCTGAAGCGACATGATCGCGTCTGTGAGAACTCTAAGCTCTCGGTCCAAGCGTCCGCAAGACTTTGGCTAATCGCCCAGGAGCGACTCAGTAGCCTCCCGCGTGACAAGAGTTCCGCGTTTTCGCGCATCTCCACGGTTCTCAGGACCGTGGCAGATTGTAGGCCGTTTAGTCCGGAAGGGCAGGCCATCCGAAACGACGGAGGTCTTTTCACTTATGCGCTCGCAGACGTATCTGTCACGAGTGTCTCTCGGGTTTCTCGGCTCGGATTTACGACCCGAAGAGGCCGTACCTGAGTCTAGTATCGTCCTTGACTCCGATCCTTCTGATAAGGGTGTTCCGGCATCCGAGCATTTTCGCTCATTCTTGAGTAAAGTCGCAAACAAATAGGATTTGAAACAAAGTCTGTTTCAATATACGTAAATAGAACATATTATAGATCTTTCTTGTTTTCTGCTATTAATCTGCTGTCAGTAGGTTGTCAACGGAATAACAACATATTGTAAAGATAGGTGATTATGGAACTGTTAACAGAACCAGTTTAAATCTGACATCAAACTGCTAACAGATTACTTACTAGGACCTTTATTAATTCTTAGATTATTAATAATTACGTTTTCGAAGCCTTTCAGAAACAACTTCGGATGATGAAAGTAGAGATGGCAAAATAGTGCCACTATTGTCATTGCAAACAGAGATACTAGGGGATGGTATGAATTTTATAGAATTTAGCGTTACAATTAGACTTATCCATGGCTTATGACTAAACATTTTATCCATAATCAAGCAAAACAATAAAATGCATTTCAGTTTTTTCACTTCATTTCTATTCTAAATCTGATACTAAATCTAAATGTTGAAGATACACACATATAAGTAGGGGCAAGTACGTCTATGGTTACCACTCTTAGCGTTGTGGTCTTTAATGTTTTTGTAGGTTTTTTTAACCCATTTAATTTACTTTTGCACTGTAATCCCGTGATGTCGTATGATGCTTTTTTCAATTTTTCAGAGATTATTCCCCAAAATCTTTTTACCGATACTTTCCTACTGTTCAATAAATCTTCTTGTTCTTTGTATGTTGCTAAGAATAATCTAATAGCTCCATCTACCCATCTGAAACCATTTGAAAGTAAACGTTATACATAATCTATTGAAACTCATTAAAATTTTACTTGTTAAAATGGATATAAGGACAAAGCATATATCATTGTATGCTTCACTAGTATTGGATGCTTCTTTTTCTTCTTCATCCACTGTATTACTACCTTTTTTTTTGTTCACGCAGGGGAAATCCATCATGGATACCCCCGCCCCCTTGGGGAGGAGCGGGGGTTATGTCGGACTCTTACCGACTAAAACCCCTGCGGGATGTCTACCTGTCGGACCGTGAGGAGGGGAGTTAGGGGAACTGCTCCCGCATTCCCTCCCCAACCCCCCGGTCCCAGGGCTCTATTCCAAGAGCCCCTCGCCTTCTTGTACCGCACCTCCCCTTCTCCTTTCGGGGAATTAGTGGGAGAGGTGCGGTCCCCGGCGGGTATCCCCGCCGGTTGGCCTTCTGGTGTTACCTTGGAGAAAGGGGACATCCACCCTTCCCCCTTATCCCCCCTCTTCCTTAAGGGAGAGGGAGGGATTTTGGGAAGGTGGGCCCGACCCCAATCGGGTTCTCCACCTCCCCCTTTCACCCCTATCCAATCATTCAGAGGAGCGGGAGTTGCCCTCCCCGCTCCCCTCTGAATGACGGAGCCTAGCCCGAGGTGGCCGAGGGAGGCGCCGACCCGTGTAGGCCGGCGCCCTCTCCTCGTCTGATGCCACCTCGGGGCCGCTTCCGACTCCCCCTCCCCCGGGGGAGCGCCGGCCCCGCCGTCCTCTCCGACGGCGTTTGCCAGTCCGGCGCCTCCACTCGGCGGCCTCCTTCTGGGAGATTACCTCCCCGCAGAAGGAGGCCGCCGCATCCCACGCTCTCTCGCTCCCGCACATGGCTCGCACCAGGTGCGGGAGCGAGAGCTCCCCGCCTTGGCAGTTCACCGCCCCGAGCAGGACCCGGCGCTGCTCCTCCCATGCCGCGCAGGCGGCTAGGGTGTGCAACGCCGTATCCTCTTGCTCGGGGCAGTGGTGGCACCGAGCGGTGGGCTCCTTACTGTATTACTATCTTATACCATATTTTGCGTTTTTACTTTTTCACGTAATTGTGTGCAATATATTAAATCTGAGAAAAGAGAAAAGATTTATGCACACCAACAAATTACAAAAATACTTTTCTAACTGTTCGCGCGTAAAACTGTGGCGAACGTTCGCCGGGACCGCTCCGCACGAAGCGCGGTAGAGAATGGAACGGACTGAAGAGGACGGGGTGCAAAAAAACTCTTTCACAGCGGCGGGATGCAATTAACTATGTTTATTCCAGCCGATTCACAAATAATCCGAGCGCCGGGAAAAGTTTTTCGGAGCTGCGAGCGGTTGAATCTCGCGGCGGCTGCGAGGTGCGTGAGCGGCGGATGGTCGGCGCGCTCGGCGATCAGAAGCAGTCGGCGGAGGACGATCCAACGTTTTAACAAAGACTCGCGAAAAGAGACAATAAGATTAACGATTAATAGAGCATCCGTCCAGAACAGCGAGAAAATTCGGAGTGAGATCAGGCGGCGGAATTCTCGTTAGCAAAAGACTGCTTCGAACGGATTCTCGATTAGAAAAAAAAAGTCTGATTTGGGTACTCGGCGCTCGGTGATTGGCTCAGCCTCGCGACACGTCACAAGTTTTGTTGTGATTAAACGTTTTCAGGTGTCGGGAGGCCGAACAACAATCACGCCGAAAACCACGAGTATCGCACGAGGCATGAAAATGTCGGAGACTCGCCTCGCACGTGTAAGCCGACGTCAAGCAATGACCCAGCGACCATGGTCGTGTAAATATCACGCGCAGAGTTGCTGACTCTCAGCGAATCTGCAACACTAACCTAAACTTTTTTATACATATTTTAAAATGTACGGAATAACTACGGAACATATACCTGTTGAAGCACAAGAATATTCTTCTTCGGTTAAATTTAATATGTAACACATTTGTTTCGTCGCTTATTATTTGCAATTGAGACATTTTGGCAATCACACTTTACATTTTTAACTACGCACCACGCAACGTTCTTCACTAATTGATATTGACTGCGTTCAGAAAACATAACGGTTACAAAACGGTTAAGTAATTCGTCAACCATGAAAGAAGGAGGGCGTACTAAGTGGCGACGGGACGCTATGCGTTCGGGACCTGCACCTTATTTTCGTTCCGAAGAGAGAAAAATATCGAGAGCGCGGTAGTCGCCAGACCGGGTCAACGTTATTGGTCTGAATGTAAGGATCTAACAGTAAGGACCAATAGCTATTAAGCGTTCAGTGAGCGCTTTGTTTTCTGAACGCAACCATTTCTCGCCAGATGTAAGAAATGCTACCGCTAACCCACCTCTTAAGGTGAGGCGTTTGGAGCGCGATGAGAGCAAAAATAATTACTTGATGACGTATTTGATGACCTCATGAAGGTTATTGTAGCGTTTCAAAACACAAGTGGACCGGCCGTAGCGTCGCTACATACCAGAGAGAAGCCTGAGAGCGAGCATGGTTGCATTTACAGCGTTATGGAAAAGTTGGCTGATTCGCAGCGCCAATCTGGGTCCATTTTTCATGGACATGAACTACTAAGCCAATGTCCACGATTTGTTGGTACTATTCCGTACTATATCCATAATTATTTGGTTCTGTTCTGTCCTATGTTCACGAGCGAGCTAGATTAGTTAGATAAAAACGAAGAATCGGTCTTTGTCTCACCACCAGCGAATAGACAATCGCGACGAAGCGAGCCAGCAGCGATGTTATCGTAAAGCAGACGTCGCCGCCTCTTCTTTCACCCCCTTATTTTCCTTTCCACATTGTTTTATATTCATAATTCGGGAAGAAAATAATTTCGAGAGTTCGGACGATTTCTAGCAATGACGCGACAAAGATAACACACGGCCACATTCATTTGTCATGACTTTTATATTACTTATGATTACATACATAAACGCTCATATATGCAAATTATAGATAATTATTGCGCGTATGTTTTAACATTGTACAATATGGTATATAATAACAAAAACTTCATTTCTTGCAGTAATTTTTTTAAGATCTTCGTTGAGATCGTGAATTAATTTTCTTCTTCATCAATCAGTTTTCTGCAAAAATTAAGATTTTTTAAATAAAATATAAAATGTTTCTCTTCTCTTCTCTCCGAAGAGTTAATTAAAAAATATGTACTCCACAGAGTCAACTAACAAATGTGTAGTCAGAAGAGTCAACTCAAAAGTGTACTCCGAAAAATCAGTCAATTTAATAGCGTATTCCGAAAAGTCAATTTTAAAGCGTACTCTGAAAAATCAAATTAATATTGTAATCCGAAAAGTCAATTTATAATAGAATATTTACTTCGATGATTCAGCTAAAGAAAAAAACATTTATTTATTATTATATTCAGAGAATAATATTTAATTTATTATTTATACTTATCTTACTTATGCTTACCCTACATATGCTTCTTTGAATGAAAAATTTAATTTGTTGACTGATTCAGATGCAGATTTGTTGAAATATCTCTTATGCGCAACTCTTGAACAGGTAGGTAGTAAAATAATTTTTTTTCTTTACGAATTTTATAAACTTTTCACGAACATAAAAATTGAAAGATTCTCAGAGAACAAATAACTTTTCTTGAACATTTAAACCAAAGGAAAATCTTTTCCCATTAATAAAGAATGAATAATTAATATCTCACACAAGAGGAATCTTCATCCTTGAAATCACCGTGCGATTTTGCTTTTAGAAAAGTATAATATTGATGTAATAGTAACAAATGCTATCCAAAAACGGTGCAAATCTTAAACGTTTTTGAGAAATGTAGTTTGCAGTTTAGTCTTTTCTGTTAATGTCGTTATAGCAGAAGAATTACCAATTTGCTTCAGTAGCGCAGTGGATCAGGCTTTGTGATATGAGCGTAGAGGTTGTTCAAGTGTGTTATTTTTACTATCACAGGGAGAACTATGTAGAATGTATAATAATACGCAGACAAATTCTTTACATAATCATACTTATTTCTTTTAGCATGAATAAAAATGATCAATGCTAACGTAATAAGTGTATATCGCAATTGTACATGTACGCAATTGTACACATACACACGTACACACGTATACCAGTGATGTCAAAACTGAACAATTCGTGAAAATTTTTTATTGGTCGCAATTGTACGCAAATACGAAAGAGAAGTACACGGGTCTCCGCGGGTATCTCGTCATATTAATTGTCTATGAGCTGATAAACAGTTGATCTCCGGTATTTACAAGTTACGCTTGTCCGCAGCTTGTCCGGTTTTGATATCATTGGTATCAGTGATGCGAATTTGGTGACGGGCTTGCACGAGGATTCTCTCCCCCTTCCCCCCTATACGCACACAGCCAGCTCGGTCAATCCGTGTGAGCCACGCGATCGGCAATTGTCGACGCGCCGAGCGAGCGAGAGAGAGAGAGAGAGAGAGAGAGAGAATATCATTCCCTCCTTGTCGCTCTCATTCTCGCTCAGCGAGCGAGCCTAATTCTTTCTTACCCATAATCTGAATCACGGGCGCGACTATCTCTCTCTCCTTTCCTCTCTACGACAATACTGAAAAGTTTTGTCTACTCGGCGCACCGAAATTATTACAAATAATATTTTATTATTAATAATATTATTATTTGTAATATATATTATTTGTAATATTATTATTTGTAATTTTATTTGTAATTGTATAATAAGGTTACAAATAATACAAATTTTTACAAATTTTATTTGTAAAAATTTATATCACTCGTAATATTATTTGTAATAGTATTAATAATATTCGGCGCCAAGAAAATGAAATATATTTTAATAAAATGAAATATATTTATTAATTATTTTGCGGAGTCGGGCAGGTTCACAGGTTTGATTATTGAATTGTTTAATAATATTTTAAGAATAATTTTAAGTTATACAAAGATGTAGTATGAAATATAAAAGAATATTGTAACAGAATCAAGAAGTACGAAATGAAACCTCTTTGCTTTTATTACAATATCCTGTAAGTTAATAAATATTTTTCATACAGTATTAAATAATCTCCAGAAACAATTACATCCGTGAAATTTGTTATCTGCGCGAAAAAAATTCATAAAATATATTTGTTTCGTCGCTCTAAATGAGAATATTCTCAGAACAATGTTATAGTTGTTCAGTGCACTATTCAATAAAAATATAATAATATGTTTGTATGTGTGAAGAATATTTGCTAACTTACAGGATATTGTAATAAAAGCAAGGAGGTTTTATTTCGTACTTCTAAGACCACGACTTGTTAACGGCTAAAGACATATTCGAATTGATCTTGCCTTAATTGGTCGGATCAGTGCTTGGTCTTGCCTTAAGTTTCAAGCCTCACAACTCGGAAAGTACTCGATGAAATGTAACTTTGTTAGAGTGTTTTGGAATGCTCTCGAGATAAGCTACAAAAATATGTAATAAAAAATTGTAGTTTCTATTTAAAAAAACATTAATGACCTTGGCCTGATTTTGACAAGGTCACTTCACTCAAGGTCAAGTCCACATTTCCGTTATGTGTCGTCCTTCAAGCCATGCAACTTTCGTTCGAAAAATTTTTTAATAAAATCATCGATAATGGACCATATCACTTTAGTTAGAAAAGTCTGGAAACGGTCAAATACCGCGAAAACGAAACATTTTTAAGACAAATATTTCCAACTAAAGTTGTAAGGTTTTAAAAGTTCTGTTGAATGATCATATCCGGTTGACTTTGAGTGGAGGAGTCAAAGCGAGGTCAATGCCAACATGATTTTTTTAAATGGAATATCCCATTTTTTATCACACAGTGTTAAAGATGACAGCGAGACATTTCCGAAATACTACTTGATGACCTATTTTTCCCAACAACTAAAGTGTCAGTAGCAGGACAGTTGTATAAAGTAATGAGTGCCATATTTCATCATGGATCGTGCATTGCAAGCGGTCATTACACAAGTATATGTAGAGAAGGTAAATCTGATTGGATTGAAGCTGATGATACGCAAATAAAAAACACTGGCCCAGAGGCGCTACAAATGTTTATATTCTTTTCATGGCAAAAATTTAACACGTTTATTAATAGTATCCAATATTTCAAAAAAATATCTTTTTAAAAGTTATTATTATTCAAGAAAAACCTAACGACAGAAAATGTACGTAACGTAAATTTTTACAATTGTAAAATTTATTATAAAACTTACTTTTTTAAACAAAAAGGTAAAAAAAGGCGCCAAGTATAAGCACAACATTTATTGTGTTATTATTAGAAATTTCAAATTCAAATTTTTTTTTGAAGGTATATATGTGTACATAACAGGTTTTTACAAGTAAAACTTAAAGATAATACATACGATTTTACAAGTATAACTTATATAAAAATTACCTTCTTAAACAAAAAGGTAAATAAAGGTGCCAAGTACAAGCGCAACACGTATTGTTATTTTTAGAAGTATCAAACTCAAATTATTTTTTTAATGTATATATCAGGTGTAGTAAAAAGAAATCCATTATTTTTCCAATAGATGGCTTTAGTTATCTATATCTCGCGTTGTATAAGTCCGATCGGGTTCCACTAGATGGCGTTAGAAAGATGAGATTTCGTACTAAAAAACTTTTCTGACAGTTTTGTGATTAGTTGACTCAGTTTTGTTTGAGTGCGCGTCAAAGATGGACACTAGCAAAGAGAAAATACGCTATATTTTACAGTTTTTTTTCGATAAAAGCGAAAACGAAAGCCAGGCGGCTGAAAATGTGAATAGTGTTTATGGTCCTGATACTGTAACAGCCAATCACGCGCAATTTTGGTTTCGTCGATTCCGTTCCGGTAATTTCGATGTCAAAGATGCACCACGCACTGGAAGGCCAATTGTCGAAAATATCGATAAAATTATGGACATTGTCGAGTCCGACCGTCATGTAAGCACTGTTTCGATTGCCCAAGAGCTAAAGATTGCACAAAAAACCGTTAGGAACCATTTGAATAAGGCTGGATACAAAAAGAAGCTCGATGTATGGGTACCACACGAGTTAACGCAAAAAACCTCATGGACCGAATTTCCATCTGCGAATCGCTGCTGAATCGCAACAAAATCGACCCGATTTCTGAAGCGGTTGGTCACTGGTGATGAAAAGTGGATCACTTACGACAACGTCAAGCGAAAACGGTCGTGGTCGAATCGCGGTGAGCCGGCGGAAACGGTGGCCAAGCCAGGATTGACGGCTAGGAAGGTTTTGCTGTGTGTTTGGTGGGATTGGCAAGGAATTATCTACTATGAGCTGCTCCCCTACGGCAAAACTCTTAACTCGGAACTGTACTGTCAACAATTGAACCGTCTGAAGGAAGCAATCGCCCAGAAGCGGCCAGCTTTGGCCAATAGGAGAGGAATTGTGTTCCATCAGGACAACGCCAGGCCACACACATCGATAGTGACTCGCCAGAAGCTCCGGGAGCTTGGTTGGGAGGTTCTTATGCATCCACCTTATAGTCCGGACCTGGCACCAAGTAATTACCATCTGTTCCTGTCCATGGCGATCAATTTTGCTGGTGAAAAATTCGCTTCAAGAGAGGCTTGTGAAAATCGACTGTTTCAACTTTTTGCCAATAGGGACGAAGGCTTCTATGAGAGAGGCATAATAAAATTACCTTCAAAATGGCAACAAGTTATCGAACAAGACGGCACATATTTGATCTAAATCGGATCATTCTAACTATGGTAATTAAAGCCTTCAATTTTATGTAAAAATAATGGATTTCTTTTTACTACTACACTTTACTACACCTGATATGTGTACATAAGTTTTTACAAGTAAAACTTATAACTATAATAAAACACTGCAACACTATTCTACTGTACAAAAGAATTGATATATTAGTTTCACTATATAGTGATATAGTGATATAGTGATATATAGTAGTTAAGTGATATCAAGTTTTAGTTCGATATAGTTTTTTAAAGTCAAATTATAGATGTCATTGATATTTCGTTAATTATAATAAGAATAACATCTTTGAATAAAAAAATATCAAAATATGTAGAATATATATACATTCGATATGTATATTCTATAATGAAGGTTTATAATTTATTATAATACTATATAAACTTAATAACAAGTAAAATAAGCATATAACTCAGTGTTCTAATAAAGAATGATAAATTTTACTTGTAAGTTAGGTTTTCTTGAATATTTTGAATAATATAAACTTTAAAAAGATATTTTTTTGAATATTGGACACTACTAACAAACGTGTAAAATTTTTATAACACGATATAATTTTTACTTTTAAAAATTTATGTTCATATATTATATAATATACACTCAAACGCCAAAAACCTGGTACACTAAAAATTTGGGAAAAAATTACAAAATTTCAAGTGATCATAACTTGGTAAATAATGAAGATACAAATATGCGCAGAAATGCAAAATGAAGTTTGAAACGTCTTCTTTAAGAATATCTGAATGGCAATTATGCTCGGCTATTTTTTTCAAAATGGCGGATGATAAAGTGAGAGGATGCAAAATTGATAATCAAAGGTCCGTGTTTGCGATAGTGCATGGTGTGCATCAGATATCGCAGCGTAATGGGACCAAATGCACATGAAAGTATAGAGTGTTATCTTTAAAATGCTACTTTACCGAGCTCGATATGACCATTTTTCACTGAGTTGTTCCAAATTTTGCTAAAAATGCGGTTTTCTTGCTAAATTTGCATAATTCAGTGAATAAGTATCGCATCAAGCTCTATAACGAAGTATTTTAAAGAAAACATTCTATACTTTTAGATACTTTTCGTCCTATTGAACTGCGACACTTACTTTGCTCCATGCGCTGTCGCACGCTCGAACCTTTTTTTAGTAACTTTTCATGTTCTCCTTTTTATCATCCGCCATTTTGAAAAAATATCGTTGCGCACAATTTCGATAGATCTTTCGAAAAGTACGGTTTCAAAGCTTTCAAACCGTTTATGAAATTTGCTGCTAGGATATTTAGGTGTCGAGATATTCAATTTCGAATTTGCAACAAATGTTGATTCAGCGAGGCTTAAGGGGCTAAGAGGCTCTGCGGTTCGTTTGGCTCTTTCATAATTTCAATAGCTGTGTTCATGTTTCTCTATATAATAATTTACATATCCTGCACAATATATTCAATGATTTGCATTTATTATTTTGAAAGCCAGGGAAATGAAAGTAAAATTCAATTTAGGTTCTTCATTTTGTGTAATCGATATTACGTAATAAAGATGAATTGCGTTTTAAGATACCGCTGTTAGCGGTAGCTTAAATTATGGTTGTAAGTCTTCCCAATATAAACCGCTTGGAGTTTTACTGGTAGGAAAAGTTCCATTGTATGTAGTGTGAGTGTGTGTATGTGTGTGTGTGTGTTTGTATACCATAAGGATAAGCACCCCGTGGTTCGTCAGCTCCACAGTATTTCAAGGTTTCACACCCTCCTTGTGGTGTGTGTGTGTGTGTGTGTGTGTGTGTGGAGTTACAGCAGAGATAAGGACCCCGCAGTTCGTCACTCCTGCAATAATTAATGACTCCAAACCCTCTCTGCTGTGTGTGTGGTGTGTGTGTACTAATAGTGGGTATGACTGCCTCGTGCGCGTATTACCTCATTCATACGATCAGGCATACTCCTTATTAGTCTTTTAATTTCATCCTGCGTAATTGTATTCCATTCGTTTTCGAAAATTATTCGCAGTTCTCGCAATAAATTAAATATTATTCTCTGAATATAATAATGAATAAATGTTTTTTTCTTTAGCTGAATCATCGAAGTAAATATTCTATTATAAATTGACTTTTCGGATTACAATATTAATTTGATTTTTCAGAGTACGCTTTAAAATTGACTTTTCGGAATACGCTATTAAATTGACTGATTTTTCGGAGTACACTTTTGAGTTGACTCTTCTGACTATACATTTGTTAGTTGACTCTGTGGAGTACATATTTTTTAATTAACTCTTCGGAGAGAAGAGAAGAGAAACATTTTATATTTTATTTAAAAAATCTTAATTTTTGCAGAAAACTGATTGATGAAGAAAAAAATTAATTCAAGATCTCAACAAAGATCTTAAAAAAATTACTGCAAGAAATGAAGTTGTTGTTATTATATACCATATTGTACAATATTAAAACATACGCGCAATAATTATCTATAATTTACATATATGGGCGTAATTATAAGTAATATAAAAGTCATGACAAATGAATGTGGCCGTGTGTTATCTCTGTCGCGTCATTGCTAGAAATCGTCCGAACTCTCGAAATTATTTTCTTCCCGAATTATGAATATAAAACAATGTGGAAAGGAAAATAAGGGGGTGAAAGGGGAGACGGCAACGTCCGCCTTACGATAACATCGCTGCTGGCTCGTTTCGTCGCGATTGTCTATTCGCTGGTGATGAGACAAAGATCGATTCTTCGTTTTTATCTAACTAATCTAGCTCGCTCGTGAACATAGCACAGAACAGGACCAAATAATTGTGGACATAGCACGGAATAGTACCAACAAATCGTGGACATTGGCTAAGAAGTTCATGTCCATGAAAAATGGACCCAGTTGGCGCTTCGAATCAGCCAACTTTAGTGTCCCTAGAACTAAGAGTCTGGCCAACATGTACGTCTGTTTTGATTGGCTGATGTTAACTTGCACACACAATGGCGGCTCCAATCAGAATCGAGCGTCAATTCAAACACTTGTACACGTCAAATAACTAAAAACATATTTCATATTTGCTATTTATTCATATTGCACGTTATACATACTAGAAAGTAATATAATTGTCTTTATATAAACATAACGTAGCATTATAATGTAACATAACATAACATATTAAATAACAAGCAAAACGATGGCAAATCAATCCACCGTAACATATTATTAAAATGAAATATATACTTAAATATATTTGTAACATATTATGTTACTGTGGAGTGCATTGCCATCGTTTTGCTGTTATATGTATTTTTTAAGCAATTTCGCTTGCAAGAAATGCGCATTCGATATATAATGAAACGCTTTTGTATCTTTAACAACAAGTCATGACAATTCAGAATTGTAGTACATGTAACATTTTTCATTTTATCTGTGTAAAACTCTAAACAATTTATAGTGTTATTTTTGACATAAGAAAGATAACGTCTTATAATAAGTTCCATTATATGAACGTAGTTAAAAGTTTCGTCATTCACAAAAAACTATGTTTTTGCACGGAAACATCTCAATTGCACAAATTTATTATATTTTTGAATGGGATTATACGTTTTAGAGCCAACAGAAAGTAAACATTTAGAACATATATTCGTGCATATTGCAATACTCGATATAATATAGCCAGCTATATTGAATAAAACATTTAATTCTATATTATCTAAAGAAATATTACTGTTAGACTTCAAAACATGTAATATATCCACAGACGTTTGTGTACACTCTCCAATATCGTTTACTATTTTGGGTTTATTGAAAAAATCACCAATAATTTGCCCATCATCTTTTTCATACGAAGAGGTATGTGGTGATTGTAAATATTGCGATATTGCGATAAGTTTCAGATTTTGTTTAAATTGCAAGGCAGTAGGAACGGGATGCTTTACTCGTATGGAAGAAAACAGGTTTTCCAGGCAGTCTTGCGTGAAACGAGATGTCAATACGTATACATATTTGCGTTCATCAATAAGAAATTGTGTCAATTCAATAAGTGACGTTGTAGTAATCATAACACCGCTCTGTACAGGTTTAAATTTCGCGTCGTGACCAATTTTAATCTCTCTGAAAAGTTCCACAACTGATTTTAGGAAAGCGATATTATCGTTAAATTTAATTTGTATATTTTCATCACTCGCTGTTTTTCCTAACGCAACTTTTGATGTTCGTGATGTTGCTAAAGTGAACCATTTTGAAACAATTTCAACAAATGCCGCTGTCGTATTAAATTCAGTTTTCTTGTTCTCTTCAGCATAAAAATATATTGCGCTACTGACATCCCGACTCCAAATATGTGTCGCCTTGTTCACTTTCATTTTGTTGAATGTACTATACATCATGTCGCTTTTTTTAAGTTTTGGTATTAATTTTAACTCTAAGTTTTCTTGAATTTCTATCAATTCAAGTAAATGTTGGCATTTCACAACAGGTTGGGATAAATTATGTGCCTGTACAAATTCTATGGGTAACTCTATAACTTTATTATTTAATGAAGACGCCCTTAAGTATTTTAATAAATGCGGAACATCGGCCATAAAAAACAATCGTCGTGTATGATCTATAGGATGCACTATAGAATTTTTAATTTTTGAGTATCTGTTACCTATGATACCACCAAATGCTCTCCACATTCCTAAATTAAGTGGACCCATGTCAGATGTTATACTATGGACGTACAAACCAATAGCTTCTGCCTTTGCAATAATAGTTTCTACAATAGGTTTCAATATAGCACCATCTACGCTATTAGGAGTAAAGTGATTGGCAACGGGTATTTTCCATCTTGTAAAAATGCCTCCAAGCATGAACACTAATGCATGAGTAGCGTTGATCATCTCACCTACATTAATATAAAATTAGAAACGACTGTAATGTTCTTTAAATAAAATATGTTATTAGATATGTACAAAAGTTATGGTCTTTCGATCATATGTAAATACAGCAAACATTTGCGTGTAAAACAAAATCTTTTGTGCATACATAAGTTGCTGTCCTACACAAAGCATAAATTATACCACATGACATTATGTTGCCTGTCGTTTGCTGTAGAGAACATAATCATAATATATGCAATCTACTATATAAGACATATACAAGACATATACAAGATATATACTTCCATATACAGGATGGATATTAATGGAATCAGTGAGCTGATTAGACATATCCACTCTGTAAACATAGTTAACATGTATAATTGGATATATTTCAAGTTATAGTTTATCATTACGATCAGAGAGAGTCGAAAAGCCAATACGTGACATTATACTTGGATCGATTTGTTCGCCTACATTGATCATCTCATCGATGGCGAGCATACAGTCTCTTTCTCGATTATCGGTGAAGTGTGATATTCGTTCACTTAGTACGTCAAAAATATGATCAGAAATTCCAGGAATAAAATCCATTCCTTCTAATCTTCTTCTAAGTGTGCGCTCAGAAGATAAAGGAATTCCCTGATGTAAAATCTCTTTGTACCCGTTACTGCCGCAAGATAATTTCAATCTAACAGCTTTTTGCAGAGTAGCTTTAGACCAACTGTTACATCGTTTAGATGGTTTACACAGAGTTGTGATTTGATCGTCATTCAGTATGTTTTTAATGTTCTTACTTTGTTTCAGATAAAACATTTCTTGTATTAATTTCTTTTTTTCATGCGTTAGAGTGTTCACGCGTTTTATCAACATCCTTTTTGATTTATTTAATTTTGTAATTATTTTGTTTGCTTCTTGCAACTTCAATTGTGCCTGTCTCTCTTTTGATAGAGCTTTCTAAGTTCTATTCTCAACATCTCTAACAATTTCTTCACGTTTTCTTCATTTATATTTAATTGCACAGGTATGGCAGGTTTTGCAATGGGTGACATTATTGGAATTACAGCTGTTTCTGTTTCATTTAAAATCTTGCTTGTGTACTCAACATTGTCATTACTTGATTTTATTTCTTCTATATCCTGCTCCACCAAATCAACTGAGAGTTCTTCATCACCGGTTCTATTTAATGTTGTACTATTGACGTCAACCTATAATGGATAACCAACACTATTATTAACGATATATCTCATGACATGTAAATTCTGCAATGCAAGTACATATATACATGATACAATGTTACTGTAAACTTACTCACTTATATACTTACATTTGCTGAAGTAGAATCCATTTGAACAATATTTGAACTTATTTCCTTGTTTGTTGAAAAAATTGTTGGAACTGCACAACGTTTTAATTTTTTCTTGCTGTCCACACGTGGTTTCTCCCACATTTCTGGTGCAAAATGTGCCTGTTAAATATAAATAATATTAATATAGATTGTCAATGTTGTAAACTACAAAGATAGCTTACCTCGCATACACAATATATTGCTGTAGGATCTAAATTAGGCCTATTAATATTCTGCACCCATTTCTTTCTTCTTTCTGTTTCAGTAGGCAAGCGATGTACTGAATTTTTTTTTTGACGAATTTGTACATTGTACTACACAGCAAGAAGGCATCTTGTATCCTGTAAATACATTTCATTTCAATATTATCATATATAAATAATAATGATATAAATGTGAACATTTATTTTGTGTTTACAGAGTACATACGTGTTTTATTCTCTTAAAGTAATACGTAATAACTGATAGTTACATATAATTTCCGTTTCTTATTAGAATAATACATCTTTCCATTTATTACTTACCTTTCTGACGTCTTCTTATTTGTCCTTTTATATCACAATTTTACGTCTTTTATTCATAGCCTCTCTTTGTCACTTTAACGACCCTATTTTTCGTCTGTTTTTCAGCGCGAAAAGTGCAAAGAGTACAAGCACCACGAACACTTATCTACACTATTTAGTCGCCATTTTGTGTGCATGGCCAGACTCTTAGTTCTAGGGACACTAGCCAACTTTTCCATAACGCTGTAAATGCAGCCATGCCCGCTCTCAGGCTTCTCTCTGCTGTACCCCCTGTTCTTGACGTTCGTAATGGCTGACAAGGTCCAAAGAATATAATCGTAATACATTTGAGGTGTAGTGACAAGCTGTTTTTTATTAGCGAAGATAATCAATTTTTATTTCCG
The DNA here is from genome assembly GCF_003227715.2 of Harpegnathos saltator. NCBI lineage: Eukaryota > Metazoa > Arthropoda > Insecta > Hymenoptera > Formicidae > Harpegnathos > Harpegnathos saltator. The sequence continues at coordinate 101,325 of NW_020230070.1, read as the reverse complement.
CTCATTTTGTTCTTCTATCAGTACGGTAAGTTTAATAGAATATGCCGTCTTGACGGTATTTTCCATTATAATAATTGTTCAATATAATATACTAAATTGACATATGGACTACACCTTGGCCATCCGGTAGTTATATATAACACAACATACCATTCAGTGTCATTATACTCGTATTCTTTTGATACGCATCATAGTATGATGTATCAAGTTAACCAATTATAATCGACTCTCGAGAAAATATCTGTTCATATGATTGTTTATTATATGATCTAATGGCATATTTTACATTGTTGATATTGAAATGTGTTACATGTTATAAACTTGCAACACTGACGAATTTTATTTTTGTTGTATAAAAATTGTATTTTAACACTGGAATCAGATACTTGAAAATATCATAAGAAAGCAATTAGATTTTTTACTGTATTGTCTCATTGGTGCGGGTTTCATAAATTATATAGCAACCTGAATTTATGCAAACTATCCGTTTGCATTTAAATATATATGAGAAATTTATTAACATTATGATTTTGATTATACCAACTATTTCATGAATTGTTTGTACTTTTACATTTCACCACAAATATGTAAAAAATCAAGGAATATCTATCTTAGTTTATTTTGTGTAAAATGTGACATTTTCTTGACAAGCATATAAACATTGCATTATGTTTATTATGAAAACAAAGTAACACAATGTTTTATTATTAGAACAAATGGATATCTATCTGACTGATTTAATGTGTAAGAAGAAAGTATGTTATTGAGGTTATATATATATGTACGAGGGCAGTCCAAAAAGTTCTCGGCCTAATAATGAAAAAAATTTTTTTTGCGGTGAAACGTATTTTATTTTTCAATATAATCTCCTGAAACTTCAATACATTTATTCCAACGTTTTTCCAATAATTCAATACCATCATTAAAGTGTGATTCCGGAAGGTTCTCACTCTGGTGTATAGTGGATCCAAGATTCATCAACAGTTATGAAACGACTCTTGAAATCTATTTTATTTTGCTTAAAACAATCCAAACACGCTTGAGAAATACACATTCGAATGCGTTTTTGGTGAATTGTTAGCAAATGTGGCACCCATCTTGCACAAAGCGTTTTCAACTGGTACTACTATTACTCGAATAATTTGATAGATCAAATAAAATGTTACATTGGTTTATATCAGGGATGCCACTTTCCAATACAATTATAGTTTGACAGTTTCTAATGCCATGTATGTGTCAGATCGAGAACTTTTCAAACTGCCTATGTATATACTGTATATTTAATTATAAATTATATATATACATAAATATATAAATGTATATATATATATAAGCATAATAAGCATGATTCTTTTTTTTTAATTGAATGTATTCTTTTCTTGTTTGTACAACATTGACAATTAGCTATTTTGTGCAAGATGTTAAAACTGTGTAAAACTTGATATTCATGACATTCATGATATTTGACTTTTTTACATGATAATCAATGTTAAGACTACATATTTTAAAATAATATATTAAAATAATATATTTCAATAAATCATTATTAATTGCAAAATAATGCAACATCTGATGTCTCAATAAATAAATTTGCAAATTTTAACTTCTATATATCTTATTTTATATTTTTTATTTCATGTAAAGTTGAATAATATATATATTATCATTGACAAAATATCTATTTGAGTATCAGAGCAATATGTTAAATTTACAGCAAATTATGTTAAATAATTTGAAACTATAAGTATTTATAAATAAAAAAATTCTGTAATTATATGCAGCAGTTGTGGATTATAAATCTGAGGAACCAATTTCCTACCACGATGAGTGGCAAAGAATTTGATCCATGCGAATGTATGCAGTATCATTTGTCCATACAGCATTTACTTTCTATTGTAAGTTACAGGATATATAATACAAATTATCAGTGCCATCATGATGTAAAATCATATGCAAATGAAAGAGATAAATTTTCTTATTTTTCTTTTTTTATACATACATAGCATATTAACAGTTTCTTTGGATTATTAATGATATAACCACTTCAATTAGACTGCAAAAATTTTTGTACTTTACAGTTAAATAAAAATGTTTCCATTGTACAAGTTGATTGCTGATGAATATCTGTTGTAAATTGAATATGAAGGTTTAAATCACATAAATAAAAAAGGACCAAAAATATTTAGTTTTATATTTGTTCACTCTTGAAAAAAGAAAATTTATGATAATAATGACTAAATTTTACAAGTACTAAAAGTTAAAAAATTTACAAAATATTAATGAATGCAAAAGGTAATTTTTATTAAATTAATTATGTCAATATCAATTCAATCTTTAATACTTATGATATATAATGTATTATAACATCTTTGCACTACTTATCATTACCATTACCAGTTACCATTACCATTACCAATTAATTGAAATACCTACAAAAATTGAATGTTATTTATTTCATTGCACACTTTCCAAAGTTAAAGCATGTATATTTTTATTATAAACTACTGTTCCAGTTGCGACAATCACAGGACTATTGTACGGATATTGAATGTCTTAATGTATCTAGATGTATGTATCATGTTTTGTACCATTACTGAATACTACTCTAATCATAATAAATATATTAATCTTATAGCTAACAGAGATGTGCAAATTATTTGAATTCGAATCAACTAACAAGGGGAGGACGCATCAACCGGGAAACGGTTTGGAACGAAACTTACGGAGTTAATAGTATTTGACTACTAATAACTCATGGTAATAGCATACGACACAATACCTCTTCGCTTTCGAGAAAAAACGGTCTAAAGAAAAGAGCCAACAAAGTGTACGAGTTAGTTAAGAAGGGTATTCAACAAAGCGGCGTAGCGCAGCAGCGAAGATAACGGACTACCGAGCTGACGGCTGAGGTTCAATCCCTACTGTATAAATTTTTTTATTCTGTAAGCATAAAAATGAAACAGAAAACATTAATAAGTAATAAAACTGTGTTTCTTAAATATATTAATGTTTGTTAAATATACCATTAATGATTTAAATTGCAAAAAAACCGTAAATCTTATCTATAAAATATATAGTGTATGAGAAAATTTTTATATAATAATTGCAATGGAAATAGGAATAAAAATATATTATATTTTCGATGGAGGATTTTTCGATAATAATTCATTACTCTCATAAATAGAATTCGCATATACGAGAGCATTAGTGAATTCACCTTTAAAATTTTCATTTTCAAAAGATCTTTCTTTTAGCGATTCTACATCAACTATTTTGCTTGTTGAAGGATTCTCTGATATTGTTATGATATATGTAATTTAAATATGATCACCGAATTGCTCTGTACCACTAGTAAGTGCACACTGCTGCTTGCTCTACTGACGACTGTTCCGATGCTCGAATCATTTCGTCATTCTTAACGTTTAGAATGACACAAAGAAAGTTTTTGGAGGGGGATTGCCAGAAGAGATAAAGACACAACACAACTTCAACACAACACGACTTCAATACAACATAGAGAGTTGTAACAGAAATAAATATTTTATATATACGATATAAGATTACGAAAAATTATCTCATACTAGTTTAACCCTTTGCGATCGGCCGATTTCGAAGAGATCGATAAACATGGATATCTGTAAGTTGATCTAAACATTTGAATCTAGCATCAGGAGGATAGTTTTCTTTCATTATCGCTAGCCTCATTTGCCGTGCTGCACGCCAGGCGATCATGAATGCCTGGCGGCATCGACTTCTACAACGACTTGCGAATGCCGCCACTATGGCGACATCGACCGCAAAGGGTTAATAGCATTCCTATATATTTCATAACAATATTTTTATTCCTATTTCCATTGCAATTATTATATAAAAATTTTCTCATGCACTATATATTTTATAGATAAGATTTACGGTCTTTTTGCAATTTAAATCAATAATATATTTAACAAACACTAATATATTTAAGAAACGTAGTTTTATTATTTATTAATGTTTTCTGTTTTATTCTTATGCTTACAGAATAAAAAAAAACCATACAGCAGAGATCGAATCTGAGCCGTCAGCTCGATAGTCCGTTACTTTCGCTGCTCTGCTACGTCACTTCGTTGAATATCTTTCTTACTAACTCGCACACTTTGTTGGCTCTTTTTTTAGACCATTTTTTCTCGAAAACGAAGAGGTATTGCATCCTATGCTATTACCATGAGTTATTAGTAGTCAAGTACTATTAACTCCGTAACTTTCGTTCCAAACCGTTTTCCGATCGATGCGTCCTCCCCTTGTTAGTTAAATTCAGTATTTTTTCATATCTAAATTCAAAGCTAAATATAGAATTGACAATAAAAAAGTAATTTATTATATCAATGAGAACTTCTCTTTCTTTCTCTTTCCAGTATCAGAACCTCAAGTCGTCCAGGAATCTCCAATTTGTTTCCTTAATATTTGTCTAATTTTGGGTGCTATTATTTTCATGTATGCATTAAGACCAAGATCTTTGCAACAATTGAGCAATGATATTATTAAAAGAAACAAAAATGAACCTGTGAGTGTATAATATACTTATTCTTTTACTATTTTTTTATATGTATATAATATATAGATTTATTTGTGTTTACAGGATTCACGTCATGATCCACCCTCGTCACCACCGCCAGCACATTAATAATATAATAAGTATCGTTGAAGATTTATTATATATGAAATCTAGTAATATAGTTTAGTAATATTACGACGGAAGAACAAGGAAAAGATTATTTATACACTAATAAGTAATGCATACAGTAATAAGTAATGCATAAAGTTAATGTTCATGAAGTTAACGAGTAAGACATACTTTAGTGAGATGTATTAGTTAAATTTTTTGTATATAAAATACGCATTTTCTGAACGTGCTATAATTGTAATTTCATACAATGCACATGAATTTCTTTTTTTTCTATACATCTGATATATTACTGATATTCCTGATATATAATTCTTATGCTTAAAATATATGCGAGCATTCTATAACATATTTTAAATATAACTTCCCGAAAAAGTAAAAGTAATAATAAAATTTAACAATTGCGTGACTAATATGAGAACGGTAATAAGATGTTTATATTGATGTTCTATATAATGATGCTTTACACTTAATCGCGTCTTTCAAAACTAGTAATAAATGTTAACATCTATTGATAACGCTCATTTTAACTAGTTTATAATTTGAGCGAATATAGAATGCATAGTTTCATTTGCAAAGAAGCGTTTAAATAATTAAATAATTATATCTATGAATGTATACATGTAGACGTACAATTATGTATTTCTTAAATTTTTTCTTTGTATTACACAAGTAGAAGTGCAAATTAGATTAACTAAAATATAAAAATGAACGTAATTGCGCAACAATAAGAATATATTTGTGCGTATGTGCGCGCGCGTATATGTGTGTGTGGTGTATAATCTATCGAAAAAACGACATTGAAAGAATAAGTACTTGTGGACGAATAGTCAAAATATAGTTACTTGTTTGATATTTATATCTAAAATATAAATATGAACACGGTTATATATATATATTACGCGTGTCCGTCTCGCGCGTACCGGATCCGCGAAATGAACCAACATGGGATTAGAGGAAAAGAAGAACTCCGCTTTACTTCCAATATGTACAGACTCACGAAAATCCTCTCGTCTTAACAATATTAAAAAGAAACATCTAAGTCACGTCTGCTCGCGGCGACGGCTCGTGACAGACTCTGCTGCTGTTGTTTTTCAACAAACTCCCGTCGTCCAGACAAACATCCTTCAACTGTCAAAATCCATATGCCTAAGGCTCGCGGACAACGGACGCTTCCATACTCCTTGTGGCTCGTACACAACAATATACAGGGTGTTATAAAAGTCCGGGAAGAGCAGAATAACTCGAAAAATATGAGTCTTAGAAAAAATGCGAAGTACTGGGTTTTTATGATTTTTTCCTGGCTATCTAACGGTGACCTTGGATTTGACTTTCACAATGACCTCGAAGGTCATTTCAAGGTCAGGTCAAATTTTTTAAATGGGACCCCATACTTTTGACCCCAGAAATGAAAAGAGTGGAAAATTTTACGTTCGGGTATGACCTTGAACACTGCCAAATTTTACCTCTGAAGGTCACATGAAGGTCTAAACTTGTTTTAGGCTGAAAACGCGAAAATACACCTGCTAGGGAGCAATGTTACACATAAGAATAAGAATGTAGAGGTCAACGAGGGACATTCAGCCGTGACCTTGCCCTTATTCTCAAGGTCATGAATTAAGATTATTATTAAGGTCAAACCGGACTTTTTTAGGACTGAAAATCCATATTTTTGACCTAAAAATGTCAAGATTGAAAAATTTTACGTTCGGATATGACGTTTTCAACCTTGATCTTGTTCTCAAAATTATGCGTTTTACGTTACGTCACTGATCGTGAAGTCTACTGAAAGTAAAGCGTCTCGGAACCCGACCACTGAAGGCAAGGTGTCTCAAACCCGACCACTGAAGGCAAGGTGTCTCAAACCCGACCACTGAGGGCAAGGTGTCTCAAACCCGGCCACTTAAGGCAAGGTGTCTCAAACCCGACCACTGAAGGCAAGGTGTCTCAAACCCGACCACTGAAGGCAAGGTTCAGTTAGTCCTGGCCACCGAAGGCAAAGCATCTTGTAACTCGGCCTGAGATTACAAGAGATGTTCAAAATGTTCCCCATTGACCGTTTGACAGTGTGCTAAGCGGACGTACAAATTGTCAGTCGCACTCCTTATAATTTCTGGAGGTATTGCAGCACATTCATCTATGATCCGTTGTTGAAGCTCGTCCAGGTTACGAGGTTTAATGAAATAAACTTTATTCTTTATGTAACACCAAAGAAAGAAATCAAGTGGTGCAATGTCGGGCGATCTCAGTGGCCATTCGATTGTTCTTCTTTTACCTATCCATCGATTAAAGGAAGTATCGTTTAAATAGTGCCGAACAATGCGTCCATAATGTGGCGGTGCCCCATCTTGCTGGAACCAAACATCATCAAAATTATCACCAACAATCTCCTGTATTGATGGAACAATTTAGTCTGTTAGAAGCTGCAGATAGGTTTCTGAGTTCAAATTCCCATTAAAAAAGGCCCATAAAGAAAGGCCCAACCACTTGGTTATCATATAGATCTGCCCAAACATTCAATTTTTGAAGTCGCTGCGTATGTGCTTCAAGCATCCAATGAGGATTTTCGTTGTCCCAATATCTAAACTTATGACGGTTTACCTTACCAGTAATTTCAAAAGACGCTTCGTCTGAAAAAACGATATTATGCAAAAAGTTCGGTTGCTGATCAATTTTTTGCATCATAACTTCTGAAAATTGCACCCTGCAGTCAAAATCATCCTCATTCAACTCATGGTGGAGATGAATTTTGTAGGGGTGAAACTTAATGGTCTTTAGATTTTTGGAAATTGACAATACACTCATTTGAAGATGTTGAGATGCTTTTCTAATTGACAATCTGGGATTTTCAACAAATGATTGGGCTACTTCAAATTGTCGCTCTTTTGTCGTTTAGGACCTTGGCCTTCCAGATTTTTGACGGTTTTTATTACTCCCAGTTTCTACAAATCGTCTGATGGTGCGAGATACAGTCGATATTGAAATACCTTCGCCTTCATTACGAAAGTTTTCATTGAACAACAATCACTTCACTGTATGACCTTTGTCTATCCCCCCATCCTCTCATCATCAATAGCGAAACTTTCATGCTCTGTAAGAGAAGCCATTTGGAATTTAAAACAAAAAATTTGCAAAAATTTGGTATAAAAGATTCGGTTTCTTTACCTTTAAATAAAAATAATAAGTAATGTATCATTGATCGTTAATAATAATATGATAATAATTCAAAACGGACTAGAATGACATCAAAACTTGTTAAATCGATGAAAACTCAAAAACAATCTATTATCTGTTTGACACTGATAGAATCGAGACAAAAACTTTGAAGCATACACTTTAACGATGGCGAATAAATTTATCGGATACCGATCCTGGGATTTTTGAGCTTGCTAAAACCGAATCCGACATCGGGTTTTGCAAATTCAAGATAGTGGCCGAAATTTAAGAATAACAAAAATTGGATCTCGTTTAAGGAGTTCTTGAAGTCGTTTCTGAAATCGAATCCGACGTTGGATTTTACAAATTCAAGATCCAAATGGCGCCCGATATTGAGGAATTACCAACAATCGGAGTGTGACCTCGTACGTAACGTAAAATCTCACTCTTCACATTTTGAGGGGGGGGGGTAAAAGTATGTGTTTCCAGCCTAAAAAAAATTAATTGATCTTGATATGACTGACACATAACCTTGAGAACAAGGTCAAGGTTGAAAACGTCATATCCGAAAGTAAAATTTTTCAATCTTGACACTTTTAGGTCAAAAGTATGGATTTTCAGACCTAAAAAAGTCCGGTTTGACCTTAATAATAATCTTAACTCATGACCTTGAGAATAAGGGCAAGGTCACGGCCGAATGTCCCTCGTTGACCTCTACATTCTTATTCTTATGCGTAACATTACTCCCTAGCAGGTGCATTTTCGCGTTTTCAGCCTAAAACAAGTTTAGACCTTCATGTGACCTCCAGAGGTAAAATTTGGCAGTGTTCAAGGTCATACCCGAACGTAAAATTTTCCACTCTTTTCATTTCTGGGGTCAAAAGTATGGGGTCCCATTTAAAAAATTTGACCTAACCTTGAAATGACCTTCAAGGTCATTGTCAAGGTCAAATCCAAGGTCTATGTCAGATAGCCAGGAAAAAATCATAAAAACCCAGTACTTCGCATTTTTTCTAGGACTCATATTTTTCGAGTTATTCTGCTCTTCCCGGACATTTATAACACCCTTTATATATATATATATATATATATATTCCAGCTTTACATATATATATATATACCAGCTTTATATATATATATATATATATATACACGAGCTTTATATATATATATATAAAGCTGGTATATATACAGGTTGTTTGATAGCTGATCATGCAGACGAAAGTTGGAGATGGATTGGGTATAGCCGAGGCGAAAAGTCATGTACCATAATGTCAAATTGGCAATAGTTACCGTGTTATTAATTAAAACATGTGAGTCAACGAGAGCATAGAGAGCGGAGGGCGGCCGCAGTAAGCACATAGACATTTGACAGGCGGAGTCAGCGAGTGTCGATAGGCGAGCGCGCGCGATGAGGAGCGAGCGAGCTTTCTCCGAGTTGTGGGAGGGGGACTGGACGAGGGTCTGGAGGTCTCTCCAGAGGAGCTCACTATGGTCAGGAAAAATCTCGGGGCCAAGGGCAAAGCACCTGGCCCCGATGCTATACCTGGCTGCGCCTGGGTTCTCACCCATGGCGAGGGAATCTGTTCATAACCATGCGGGACACGTCCAACGGGTGTCTCAGGGAGGGGGTATTTCCCCCAGAGTGGAAGAGGGCCAAGCTGGTCCTTCTCCTGAAGGACAGCAAAATGTCCGATGGTGCGCCGATTTTAGGCCGATAGGCCTGCTGGACGAGACGGACAAGATGCTTGAACGCATCATTGCCGACCGCCTCGTCTGTCCGCATCTGTCCTCAGAGGGGCCGAACCTCCACGACTAGCAATATGGATTCAGGCCAGGACAGTCCACGCTGTACGCTATCCAGCGGATGCGGTACCTGACTCGGGTGGTCGTGAAGAGGGAGGACGGGGTTTTGTTGACGGTGTTCTTGGACATTACCAACGCCTTTAATACTCTGCCCTAGCCGGAGATTGGGCGGGCCCTCGAATATCACGGGGTGCCCGCCTATCTCCGGCAAATCCTGTCGGCCTACTTCGGGGGCAGGGATCTCGCCTACTATGGGAGAGGCGGGGTCCAGGATCGGCGCATCATGGAGCGTGGTGTCCCGCAGAAGTCGGTTCTCGGCCCCCTGCTATGGGACTGAGAATGCTATAGGCTTCCGAACGGAAGCTGCACTGCACTCCGTGGAGGGAGCCATCACGAACCTGGGTCTGAATGTGGCGCCCCAAAAAATATAGGCCGTCTTTTTTTACGACGGCAGCCATGGAGCGCCGCCGGAGACCCGGGTCTTGGTGGACGGAGTCCACGTCCGCGTCAGGCCCACGATCAAATATCTGGCCCTGACGCTGGATGGCCGGTGGGATTTTGGGGCCCACTTCAAGGACCTGGCTCCCCGGGTCCGAAAGACAGGCCTGGCTCTAGCCGTCCTAATGAAGATCCAGGGGGCCCTGGATGGCACGCTCCTATATAGGTATGCTAGTCTCGATCGCCTTCTACGGGGCGCTCATATGGACGCCCCGGCTTATGGCCTCCAGCTGCAGCAAGGCGCTCCTGCGTCAAGCCACGCGGTCGATGATCGTGCGGGCGATTCGAGGGTACCGCACCGTCTCGTACAGGGCAGCGACGACCCTTGCCGGCTCCCCGCTGGTGAAGCTCCTAGTCGAACAGAGGCACACCCTCTACTGCAGGGTGAAAGAGCTCCGCGAGGAGGGATAGGGTTTGTCGGCCAGGGGCCTGAGGGCCCTAAGATACCAGGCCGAGGCCTGAGTCCTCAGAACGATGGTCGGCCATACTGGCCGACTCCCGAGGATTCGGGCTTCGAACGGTCGTTGCCGTCCGCCCCTGCCTGCCAGAAATGACAGGTAGGAGGGGACGCAGACTCACCTTCCATATGGTGCTGACCGGGCATTGATGCTTCGGTCGGTACCTGCACTGGATTAGAAGGGAACCCACTGCGGAGTGTCACCACTGCCCGGCGCGGGAGGACACGATGCAGCACACCCTGGCGGAATGCCAGGCATGAGACGAGCAGCGCCGTGTCCTCGCCCGGACAGTGAGATGTTAAGGGGGGACCCTGTCTTCCGCGCATGCTTAAGGCGATGTGCGGGAGCGAAGACGTATGGGGAGTGGTGGCCTCCATGGAGCGCGGTGTCCCGCAGAGATCGGTGCTCGGCCCCCTACTTTGGGACATCGGCTTCGACCGGGTTCTTCGTATTCCGCTCCCCGATGGCTGCCACGTCGCCTGCTACACAGACGACACGTTAGTGGTGGCCGAAGGGGAAAACTGGGGGGAAGCCCGCTGCCGTGCAGAGGTGGCAGTGGCATCGGTGGTGGGAACCATCGGAGACCTGGGTCTCAAGGTGGCGCCCCAGAGGACTCAGGCTGTGTTCTTTCACGGCCGGGGTCGGGGGGCGCCGCCGGAGACCCGGGTCCTAGTCGATGGCGTCCACGTCCGCGTCGGGCCGACGATGAAATGTCTTGGCCTGACGTTAGACAGCCGGTGGTCATTCGGGCCACATTTCAGGCAGCTGGCCCCCAGGGTGCGCAAAGCCGGACTGGCCGTGGCCAGGCTGATGCGTGCCCAAAGGGGTCCAGGATGGCAGGCTCGCCGCCTGTATGTCGGTGCGGTTCTCTCGGTCGCCCTGTACGGGGCGCCTATCTGGGCTCCTCAGCTGCTGGCCACCGCTGGGCAAGCGGCAGATGAGGCAGGCCCTTATGCCCCTTATGATCAGGGCGATCCGGGGGTTCCGCACCGTGTCATACATGGCGGCGACCACCCTGGCCGGCTCCCTCCTGTGGAGCTCCTGGCCGAGGAGAGGAGAATCCTCTACTGGCGGGTAAAAGAGCTCTACGCGGGCGGAGAGCTGACGGCTAGGGGTCTGAAGGCCCTGATGACCCAGGCCAGAGACCGGACCCTGGAGCGGTGGGAAGGCTTGCTAGCCGACCCCCGAGGGTCCGGTCTCGCAACGGCCGAGGCTGTCCGCCCCTGTCTGTCAGAAATGACAGACAGGAGGGGGCGTAGAATGTCCTACCTGGTGCAGGTATTGACCGGGCATGGTTGCTTCGGGAGATATTTGCACCGGATAAAAAAGGAGCCCACCACTCGGTGCCACCACTGCCACAAGCAAGAGGACGCGGCGCTGCATACCCTAGCTGCCTGTGCAGCATGGGATGAGCAGCGCCGGGTCCTGCTCGGGGCGGTGGATTGCCGCGACGGGGAGCTCTCGCTCCCGCACCTGGTGCAAGCCATGTGCGGGAGCGAGAGAGCGTGGGACGCGGCGGCCTCCTTCTGCGGGGAGGTAATCTCCCAGAAGGAGGCCGCCGAATGGAGGCGCCGGCCTGGCAAACGCCGTCGCAGAGGACGGCGGGGCCGGCGCTCCCCTGGGGTGGGGGTATTAACAACGGGCCCGAGGTGGCATCGGACGAGGAGAGGCCGTTGGCCTACATGGGCCGGCGGCTCCCTCGGCCAGGCTCCGGCACTCGGAGGGGAGCGGGGAGGAGACCTCCCGTTCTCCCGAGTGATCGGATAGGGAGGAGAGGGGGAGGTGGGTAACCCGATTTGGGTCGGGCCCACCTCCCCAAAAATCCCCCCTCTCCCTTTAGGAGGGATAAGGAGGAAGGGTGGATGTCCCCTTCCTCCAAGGTGACACAAGAAGGCCAATCGGCGGGTTTACCCGCCAGAGACTGCACCTCTCCCACTAATTTCCCGAAAGGGGAAGGGGATGCGGTACAAGGAGGCGAGGGGCTCTTGGATTAGAGCCCTGGGGCCGGGGAGTTGAAGAGGGAATGCGTGCGGGAGCAGTTACCCTAACTCCTCTCCTCACGGTCCGACAGGTAGACATCCCGCAGGGCTTTTAGTCGGTAAGAGTCCGACATAACCCCCGCCCCACCCCAAGGGGGCGGAAGTATCCATGATGGATTCCTCCTGCGTGAACAAAAAGAAGAATCCCGAGTCCTGGAACGGTGGTCAGTCATATTGGCTGACCCCAAAGGATTCGGAATCCGAACGGCAGCCGGCTGTCCGCCCTTGTCTGCCAGCAATGGCAGGGACGCGGACTCACCTTCCATATGGTGCAGGTGCTGACCGGGCATGGGTGCTTCGGTCGGTACCTGCACCGGATTGGAAGGGAGCTCACCACGGGCTGTCACCACTGCCCGGAGCCGCAGGACACGGCCGAGCACACTCTGGCCGTGTGCCAGGCTTAGGCTCCGCAATGTCGTGTCCTCGTTCGCGCAGTGAGGTGTCAAGAGGGGCCCTCGCTCCCGCACTTGCTCAAAGCTATGTGCGGGAGCGAGGAGGTTTAGGGAGCGACGGCCTCTTTTTGCCAGAACATCATGTCCCGCAAGGAGGCCGCCGAGTGGGAGTGCCGCCCCCGAGTCCGTCGAAGGGAGTGACGGAGGTGGCGGCGCTCCTTAGGGGTAAAAAGCGGGCCCGAGGTGGCGCTGGCCGAGGAGGGGCCACTGGCTCGTCGAAGGCCGCCTCGGCTGCCTTCGACGTACAGATGGGGGTGGGTGGGAGAGGGGGTAAGCCCTCGGCCATTCCGGGCGTTGGTGATGGCAGGGAGAAGGGGAGCGAGGACCGGTTGGGGCCGGGTCTCGCTTCCCTGCCCCCTTACCCACCCAGTAGGGAAGGGGGAAGGCGGGGCGAGGAGAGAGGGCGGGTGTCCTCTCTCTCCTAATTAACACCGGAAGGCCAACCCGGCCGGACACCGCGCCCTTGACTCCCAATCTGGGAGGGGCGCGATACTTAGGTGTGGGGCTCCATGAGAGCACTGAGGCCGGAGTGTTGGGGAGGGAATGCAGGCGTAGTTCCCCTGAGTCCCCCCCACCACGGTCTGAACGGTAGACACCCCGCAGTGGTTTTAGTCGGTTGAAGTCTGACATAACCCCCGCCCTGCCCAAGGGGCTGGGGAATCCACGAGGATTTCCCCTGCGTGAACAAAAAAAAGGCAGAGTGTTGAACACGTTCGTGATATCTAAGGACACCGCGAGCAACATCCCGCCCCCCTTCTCCACGACCGTGCGGGTCATGTTCCGGACGTACTGAATTGCATCCAGAATGGAACGTCGGGATTTTAACCCATATTGCCGTTCGTGGAGATTCGGCCCCTCCGAGGACAAATGCTGGACGAGGCGGTCGGCAACAATGCGTTCCAGCATCTTGCTCGCCTCGTCCAGCAGGCATATCGGCCTATATGCCAGCGCCCCTCCGCGTGCTATGCTCTCCTTCGGGAAGAAGACCAATTTGGCCCTCCTCCACCCTGGAGGGAAGACCTCGCTGGGGCACCCATTGAGCACTTCCCGCGTGGCCGCAGACAAGTTCCTTTCGTCGAGGGCGAGAGCCCAGGCGCGACCAGAAATACCATCGGAGCCAGGTGCTTTGCCCTTGGCCCCGAGTTTTTTCTGACCTTGGCGAACTTCTCTGGAGTGATCTCCAGATCGTCGTTCCTGTCCCCGTCTTCCCTCTCAGGTACGGGGATCCGGAAGAGGCATCCACCCTCGGGATGAGTGTGTCTAGGAGCCCCTCGAGGGTCCGGTGTTCCATCGACTCCGTTGGTGGAGGCGCTCGCGGACGAATCTTGTCGACTGTCCGCTTGTAAAGGCGCCCCCACGGGTCTTCATCCAGAGAGTCCACCAATTGCTTCCAGGTTCTCTTTTTCGCCTCGGCAATGGCGGTCTTGAGGGCTTCCCTCGCTTGGAGGTAGCTCTCCCTCGCCCTTGCGGCATCCCCATCTCGTCGCCGGGTCCGGATATAGGCCCGCCTGGTCTGGACGGAGGCCTGCCGTAATTCGGCTATGGCCTCCGTCCACCAGTATGCGGCCCGGCGCCGACGGGGGTGGGACTTGGGCATCGCGGCGTCGCACGCTAACGCCACGATGCCCACTATCTCCTTAGCCCTCTCCTGGGGCTAAGGTCCCACTTACCTGGCCTCTCCACAAGATACCAGGTCACAAGAACGGCCACCTGGAACTTGTCCGCGTCAAGCCGACCGAGGGCCCATCTTTTGGGGAGGGGAATATTCTCCTCCCCTGGGCGGCGGTCCAGCACCCACTATGGAGGGGTGAGGAGACAGAAAGACCACCTTATGTACTTATAGTCCGACTTATAACGTCTCACTCTCCGTCTCTACCACTCACTCTCTGAAGATTCGGACGGCCGAGGGGGTAGCCATGCCAGATCTGTGACCGACTCCTCCCTTAGCCGCACGCAGGTGCTGGCTGATACCCTGTTCATCAACAGGAGGCCAAGTCCCGCCGCCCAGTCGACCCTGCCCCTAGTGTCCCCTTACCGGGGATCGCAACCCCACCTTGTTGACTGGGCGTTGAAATTCGGCAATTATTACGGGCAATTATTACGGGTCGGGGATGGCACTTTCACAACCAAATCGACCCCGACCCTGTTGAGGACCCTCTCTATTCGGGCAGGGTCACCGAGGCCAACTCTATTCCTACGGTGGGGTTTACCTCCACCCGTTGGTCCTTCCTCCACCCGGTCTAGCGACTATCCCGCTCTCGATATTTTTCTCTCTTCGGAACGAAAAAAAGATGCAGGTCCAGAACGCACGGCGTCCCGTCACCACCAGTACTCCCTCCTTCTTTCATAGTCCTCCACCCGTTGGAGGTAAACCCCCACCGTAACGGGCCCCCACAGCGACATACGAGGTCCCCCTTTTCCTGACTTTACAGGAGGGGGACCTCGTCGCGGGGCAGGCCACCACGGCCACCATGCTGTCGCGGCTGTCCGACCAGTTTCAGGTACCAGCCGGCAGCCATGACGGCTCGGTGGCCACCCCCAGCCCGGTGCCCAGTTCCGCAAGCCTGTGAACACACAGGTCTTGGGCCCGGGCACCGCGGCCAAGGTTGGCCTATAGGACCCGGAGGTGCGTGAAGACTGAGACTTCTACGCCTCCTTCGGGCGCCCTACTTCTTCCTCCTCGGAGGAGATGTCTTTCGGAGTGAATTCCGACACAGTTTCCTCCTCCGAGGTGGTTTCGGCTATGATGGCCTCTTTCTCAGGTACCTCTGCAGAGTCGGAGGCATAGGCGATCCCTACCTCTATGTTCCCCTCCTCTCAGGAGTATGAGTGGGGGACATCTAATTGGGGAACCGGGGGTGACGCTCCTTCCGGCTCCCCTTCGGCGGCTCCACACTCCTCACCTTGTCCGCTACTTCCTCCGGTGACGAGGTCCCTCCTTCCTGTCCTCGCCGGGGGGGCGATTTCATCGCCCGTCGCCCCCTTTTCCTCGGTCCCTCCTCCAGGATCCTCTTTATGAGTTGGTCCGGGGAGGTCAGGGTCAGGAAGTCTTCCATCTCCATTTCCCTCTCTTCCCTCGTTGGAGGGGAGGCCGGTCTGAGCTCCCATCTGTCCAGCGGCAGGTCCTCCCCCTAGGCGTCACAAGAGTCGGGAGTTCGGGCTTGTCCCTCCTTTGCTGCAGCCTCCCTCGGGGGAGAGACCAGGGCGATCTCCTCCCGGCTCTGCACATGGCCTCCTTCCTTCTTCCCTCCCTTCTGTCTTCTCCTCCCGAAGCTTATGTCCGGCCTGCCGGCTCGCCTCGGCATACACAGCACAGTACGCCATTGCCGCCTTGCAGTCCTTGGAGCGGTGGCCGGGGTTACCGCAGCGATAGCACATATCGCTGCGGTCGGCGGCGCTCGTGCACATGGCCCCGCTCCAGACATCTGAAGCAGACCGTCGCGCGAGCGGGCAGCACCGTCACCCCGGCGCAGGTCCAGCCCACCTGGACCCGCGCCTGGGCCCACATGGACCCGCTCCACGGCGGCGATCTTCGCGGTCGCCGCCAGCGGACACCGCACTACTACTGCTGCCGTCTCCCGCTGGGATAGGCTGAGATCACCGACGGAACCCTCCGCCGGTGAGCAGCCCTCAACGAAGGACACCGCGGCCGCTACCTCGTCGGTCCCGATTGTCAGGTCCAGGCCGGTCATTCGCAGCGATGAGACCTTGACCGGCCTTTGGATTCTGTAACCGGAGCCCTTTTCCGTCGCCAGCTTGCCAAGTTCCTTAGCAAGCCGGTCGGCGACCGCCCCTGAGTTGAAGCCAGGCACCTCTACCAGCAGGGCCTTGTTCAGAGCTTGACGGACTCGAAGGGAACCCTCAATTCCAAGGTCCGCCAGCTTGATACGGCGCCTGGCCTCTACCATAAATTCATGGTACCTATCGGGGAGGCATATGACTGTAACGGCCGCGGATCTTGGTGGCCTCGACTTGAGTCGCCATATCCCCTTCTTCTTGGTCCCAGCGTCCTTTGGTGGGGGGTGGAAGGAGAGTTGGTCCGTTTCCTTTTTTCTCCGCCTCTTTTTCCCTCTTCTTTTCTTCCCTCCCCAGGACTTTAGACCACTACTCCTGCTCCTGGGGAGCTGCTATTGGCTGTTGATTACGATGGAGGGCTTTAAACAGCATTAGATCCAGATCAGGCCTCCTTTGGCCAGGCTTCCTGTCCTTCCCCGCTTCCTTCATGTGGTTCCCAGCTGCATCACCGAAGGTGTGTGGGGTCCTTTTCGGGACCCCCAGACCCCCCCTTAGGTGAGGAACCGAGGGGGTTGCTACCATACCTGCCTTCGGGGGCAGGTCTTCTTTCCCCGAGGCTCCATCCGCTGCTGCCCCATATTTGTAAGTGGCGGGGGTCTCATCCTGGTTCAGGGCTATTTCTTCTTGGCGCGGGTGGGGGTGTTCCCTTAGCAGGATCGGCCCACCCCCCCGCTCCTACCTGACCGATGAGCCCCGGTGGCGGGGCCTCCTTTGGCCTCTACTCTACCGGCGATCCCATCGGCCTGGGATGAGGGAGTGTGTGGGGAGAGCTCCCCGATCTTATCCCTCACACTTCTCGCATCCCGCCTCCGCCAGGAGGGCAGCCGAAGCTTCGACCTCCATGTTTGCGTTCGCCTCGGAGATCCCCGTCGGCCTATCCGACGACGGTGAGTCCGGCGCAGGTGAACTGCCGTTGCTCCATCCATAACCAGCCCTGCCGGATCTGTGGGTAGTGGGGGCAGAATTACCTCAGCCTCCATCATCCCCTTCCCTACCTCTTTAACCCTGTGGGCCACAGTGGGGATCGCAGTCCCTGATCTAACTTTTTCGGCAGCGCTGTCGACGGGCCGAGGCTGCACCACAGCCCCCGCCCCATAGGTACCGCCCTTTCCCCGCGCTTCCGTCGACTGCGACGGGGAGGGACTCCTCTGGGAGCAATCCGGGGGACTGCTTTACAAGCCCAGCCCCCCATTCGGTGGCCGGCATCCTTACCCTCTTTGTGGCACAGGAGCACCGCACCGCACTTCTGCAGTGCAACCCCATGCCACATGCCCAGCTCCTCCACACCTAAAGCAGTGACCCCCAATCCCTCGTCGGAGGTCACTGTCATGTGGCCGTATCTTAAGCAACGATAGCAATGGAGGGGCCTTTCTTCCAGCACTCTTACCCTAGCCTTCGACCATTACACTAGTAGTCCCCCGGCTACTATTATTTTCTGGGCCGGTGCCAATGGGCACCGGACCCAGACTGCTCCTAGCCCTCCAGTCGACCTCCTGACTTCCCTAGTCTGGAGGTCGTCTGGAGGGCATCCGATGAGCTTCATCACCGCGGCTCTCACCATAAGTGGGGTGACCAGTCGTCCAGGCCGACGAAGCGAAGCTCAGTCCTTCTCGCTGGCCTGGCAACCACAGCCTCCCCGCATAGTACGTCTTGGAGATCCCTGGCCAGGCGGTCGGCCTTAGCCTTAGAGTCCTATCTAGGGATCTCTAGTAATACACCGCCGTTTCTGGCGCGTTTAATCTTAAATTGGCCAGGCTCCAGGCCGAACATCTTGAGATCAACCTGCTGCCTGGCCCGCGCCATTACCTCATTGATGGAACCCCCGACACGGCGATCACAGTTACGACCGGATTGCGCGGGGGTTCCTAACTTGAGGCCTTTTAACGGGTGGGAGGACCCTTCTTTGGGACCCCTCCCTCCCTGGCCTTCCCTCCCTTGGGAGGGGGTGCAGCCTCCTTCGCTGCACCTCCTCCCTTTTTGGGGTCGGATTGTTTGGACTGTCGCCTCGCTCCCTTCCCCTTACCCTTCTAGGTGGACACGGTTGTCCACCTGTCACGACCCTCCCCAGCAGCCGCCGTTTGCCGCGGAGGGGGTGGCTGAGGGAGAGAGGATACGCTGTCCGCAGGTGCGGACGCTGGAGAGAAGAAAGCCCTCTCCAGCACCCGTCCAATGCGGGCGATTTCCGCCTTGAGGCCCCGAACTTGAATTTCGAGGGCCGCAAGGCGTCCATCAGGCCCTCCCTCCCCCACCATCCTCTCGTAGTCCTCCAACGCTTCCTCCACATCATAGAGGCAGGCGTTGGTAAACTCATTCAAGGCAGGGGCTTGCCTTTGTAGCCTCCGGCTGTCTTCTTGCCCGGCTAGACTCGAAGATCCCGGAGGTATTTAATATCTCCAAGAGCTCCGGCGGCCAGGCTCTTCTCCACTCTTAGGGGTCTCCGCACGGGCGGAATCCCCTATTGGTGTTGACGCACCCCTCTACCCTCGGCAGCTCCCTCCCGCGCGTTCCGGAGAGAAGCTCCTCCGGCCGTGGCATATTCGCCCTCGATCGGCGGGAACCCCTCCCCTGAGAACTGCCTCTCCCAGATTTGCGGAGGCGGACAAATCTTTTCCAGACGCCCTACCCTCGCGTTCCCAGGGGGTCTCACTCTCACCCACCTCATCGTCCTCCGACAAGTGCAGGAGCAGGACTCCCTGTCCCTACCGTGAGAGATGGACGATCCCCCCTCCCTTCTTCGGAAGAGGGGTCCAATATTTCTCCTCT
Source organism: Harpegnathos saltator (assembly GCF_003227715.2). Lineage (NCBI taxonomy): Eukaryota > Metazoa > Arthropoda > Insecta > Hymenoptera > Formicidae > Harpegnathos > Harpegnathos saltator. The sequence goes on along the minus strand of NW_020230070.1, from coordinate 81,695 downwards.
TTTTAGGCTCCCTTGGAAGGTCCGGGGGCGAGTCATACCGAATCGTTCCCGGCACCCCTTCAGGAGCCCCCCTACGGACGGTAGTCCGTTCCGACAGCACGCCCGCCTGGCACGCGCCGTCTGGCCCGTTGCATAATGACGATGAAGGAAGGCCGGGACAATACGCCTCCGCGTGCCGTTTTCCGGCTCCGAGTACCGGAATGTTTCCACCTTTCTTAGACATATTCCATAAATTGTGGGGGTTTTACGTGTCCCCACACACACCAATGAAAGATCCAATCATTGATTTGGAAAGAGCCCTCGAAAACTCTCTGAAACCATTTTACTCCATGAATTTTACCCCATATGAAAGATATAATCAGGTAATAATAAATTTCCTATTAATTATTCGGACTTCAAGCCGCCATATTGGAACCGTCATATTAGTTTTCTGAAAAGGCCGCGGTTTAAACAAAAGTATACATCAATAGCTTCAAAATGAGCCCGGGTACAGTTTTTTGTTGCTTCAATTTTTGGACAAAGGGAATGTCAGATTTGACAGAGAATGCCCCATATATATTGTTGCGCGTGTCTGTCTCGAGCGTACAGGATCCGCGAAATGAACCGACACAGGATTAGAGGAAAAGAAGAACTCCGTTTTACTTCCAATATATACAGACTCACGAAAATCCTTTCGTCTTAACAATATTAAAAAGAAACGTCTAAGTCACGTCTGCTTGCGATGACGGCTCATGACAAACTCTGCTGCTGTTGTTTTTTAACAAACTCCCGTCGTCCAGACAAACATCCTTCAACTGTCAAAATCCATATGCCTAAGGCTCGAGGACTACGGACGTTTCCACACTCCTTCTGGCTCATACACAACACTGTTCCCTCTCTTTACAAATTGTTGTCCCGACAATTCTCCTGAGCAAGGTCATCCTCTTCTTTGACTCCAGAGAAATCCATGGTTCCTGTTCTACCCTGAGCTGCTGCTACAGGTTACCGAACTCCATATTCTCAATCAAAGGGTTCCGAGGAATATGACTACTTGTTCCTAGAGCACCATTCTTATCTTCGTCCTCCAGGAAGTAAAACATCTCCAAGGCCTTTCTAAAAACGATCCCCTTCTCTTTCGCTTCTTCGTCCGTCTCCTCTTGCACACCCTGGCAGAGTGCCAAGCGTGGAGTAAGCAGCGCCGTTTCCTCGCCCGGGCGGTGGGGTGCTAGGGGGAGAATCTCTGACTCGCACACATGCTGAGAGCAATGTGCGGGAGCGAGGAGGTTTGGGGAGCGGCGGCCTCCTTTTGCCGAGACATTATGTCCCGCAAGGAGGCCGCCGAGTAGGAGCGCCGACCATCCCGTCGCAGTGAGCGACGAAGGAGGCCGCGCTCCCCAAGGGTGGGGAGCGGACTCGAGGTGGCGCCGGCCGAGGAGGAGAGGCCACCGGCTCGCCTGTGGCCTCTCCTCCTTCGGCCGCCTGGGCCCCTTCGGCCGCCTCGGGTCCGCCTTCGACGTACCGATGGGGTGGCTGGGAGAGGGGGTAAGCCCTCCTGCCCACTCCGGGCGTCGGTGATGGCAGGGAAAAGGGGAGCGAGAACCAATTATGGCCGGGCCTCGCTCCCCTGCCGCCCCTACCCACATAATAGGGAAGGGGAAGGCGGGAGCGAAGGGAAAGGGCGGGTGTCCCCCCTTCCTAATTAACACCGGAAAGCCAACCCGGCCGGGGCACCGCGCCCTTGACTTTCAAACTGGGAGGAGCGCGGTACTTGGGCGTGGGGCTCCATGAGAGCGCTGGGGCCGGGGTGTCGGGCGGGGAATGCAGGCGTAGTTCCTCTGACTTCCGCTCACCACGATCCGAGCGGTAGACACCCCGCAGGGGTTTTAGTCGGTAGAAGTCCGAGAAGTCCCGGTCAGCACCTGCACCATATGGAAGGTGAGCCCGCGTTCCCGCCTGCCCGCCATTTCTGGCAGGCAGGGGCGGATGGCCTCGGCCGTTCGAAACCCGAATCCCCGGGGGTCGGCCAGTATGGCCGACCACCTTTCCAGAACTCGCGCCTCGGCCTGGGTCTTCAGAGCCCTCAAGTCCCCGGCCGATAATCCCTCCCCCCTTTCACGGAGCTCCTTCACCCTCCAATAGAGGACATGCCTCTCATCGGCAAGGAGCTTCACTAGGGGGGAGCTGGCCCGGGCCGTCGCCGCACTATACGAGATGGTGCGTTACCCCCGTATCGTCCTCACGACCGCCGACCGCATAGCTTGGCGCAGAAGCGCCTTGCCGCGGCCGGAGGCCATTAGCCAGGATGCCCACATGAGCGCCCCATAGAGGGCGATCGAGAGCACCACATCGACGTATAGGCGGCGAGCGTGCCATCCGGGGCCCCCTTGGGTCTTCATCAGGCCGGCTAGCGCCAGGCCTGCATTTCGGATCCGGGAGGCCAAGACCTAGAAGTGGGCCCCGAAGTCCCACCGGCCGTCCAACGTCAGGCCAGATACTTGATCGTGGGCCCAACGCGGACACGGACTCCATCCACCGAGACCTGGATCTCCGGCGGCGCCCGGCGGCCGTTATGGAAGAAGACAGCCTCCGCCTTCAGGGGCGCCACCTTGAGTCCTAGGTCCGCGATTGTGCCCACCACGGAATGCAGTGCAACCTCCTCTCGGAGGCGGGCTTCTCCCCAGTCCCTCCCCTTGGCTACCACTAACGTGTCATCCGCATAGCAGATGACGTCGCATCCGGAGGGAAGAGGAGAGCGCAGCACCCAGTCAAACGTGATGTCCCATAGCAGGGGGCCGAAGACCGATCCCTGCGGGACACCACGCACCATGGCGCGTCTACCCGGACTCCGCCTCTCCCAGAGTAGGCGAGGTCCCTATCCCTGAAATAGGCCGACAGGATGCGCCGGAAATAGGCGGGTATGCCGTGATACTAGAGACCCGCCCGATCTTCGGGCAGGGCAGAGTGTTGAAGCCGTTGGTAATGTCCAGGGACACCGCTAATAACACCCCGCCCTCCCTCTCCACGACCACCCGGGCCAGGTCCCGGAGTCTCTGGAATAAGGGGGGGGACTACCGTGGACCCAACGTTCTTTTATATAACATCTGGAGTCTCTGCCTCGGCATTAGGCTAAAGTTCCACGGAGAAACCACAATCAAAAACCGTAGAGGAGACAGCCTTTTCTCCTTTCTTTCTCCCGGATGTGGTCCTCCGAAACCGCTCTCCAAAATTAAACCTTAAAGTAAAGAAAATGAAGGCAAGATTCTGTTCTAAATAATTTTACCATTAAAAATTTACAGGTCTCTGATGTTCTCCCTATTCCTATTCCTCTCACTAAAAGAAGCTAACCTATCTGCATGTACTATTTTATTCCTGCTCTTACTCGATTTCCTAATACAATAAACGACTTCATTCAACCGTTTCACTACTTTATAAGGTCCTTTCCAATTACTTTATAACTTAGGAACTTTCCCAATTTTCCTCTGTGGATTGAAAAACCAAACTTTCTGACTTTCTTCAAATAAACATTTCCTAGCTCCCTGTACCACCTTTTAATCTTTTCAGAATTTAGAGTCATTTTCTGCCTAATACTTTGATAAATTTCATCTAATTTTCCTTTTAAATCAGAAATATAATCTCTAAAGTCTATGACACAATCTTTCGGAGGAGTTCCACGAAGTAAATTTAAAGGTAACCTCAAATCTCTTCCGAAATTCTATTCTGCTGGAGTTATTCCCATTGTTTTATGTTTTGCGGATCTAAATGCTAAAAGAAATAATCCATTTATCACAATTTTCTGATTTTCGTCAACAAACTTGGACAAATATTGAAGAATCGTTTGATGTTGACGTTCGACTTGCCCATCAGATTGAGGATGAAGAGCTGTAGTCCTTGTTTTTTTAATTCCTAACATTTCTGAAAGTTCCTTAAACAATTATGATTCAAAATTCCTTCCCTGATCTGTGTGAATTTCTAAAGGCACACCGTATCTCGAAATTACCTGACTGACGAATACTTCAGCTACGGTGTTTGTCCTGATATTTTTCAAAGGAAAAACTTCAATCCATTTTGTAAAACAATCAACTATAACTAAAAGATACTTATTTCCTGAAGAAGGTATTGGCAGCGGACTAAGTATATCCATTTGAAGTCATTCAAAAGGAGTTCTAACATTGAAAATCTGAAGAGGAGATTTTCCTTTATCTGAAGGCCCCTTTTTGGTTACAGAAATCCTGCAAGTTCTACAGAAATCTTCAACATCCATTGTACATGTTGCCCAATAAAAACGTCGAATTTTCCCTAAAGTTTTATTAAAACCAAAATGTCCTCTAGAAGGAGCGCCATGTGCCTCTTCCAAAACGTTTAACTTCCGAACGTGAAACAATAACTTGAAGAATACTTCCTTTAAGATTAGGTGCTTGCCATTTTTTATGAACAATTCCGTTCTCAATAATTAAAGTGTCTCAGGATAAATAAATTTTGGAGAAATATCTCCATTGGCCATCTCCTCCCGAGTAGGACGTCTATCGGATTCTTTTATCAGAAGAATTGTTGAAATGCTTGGATCATTAAGCTGTTCCTTCCGCCAATTTTGATTAAAATTTTCGCTAAAACTTATTCGTGCAACTGATTCACATTCCTGATTTTAACTTTCACTTTTATCCTAGGACAATACTTACAATTTTCTTCTGAACAAGGTCGTCTAGACAAACCGTCTGCATTCTTATGTAGCTTCCCTTTTCGATGAAAAATTTCGAAATCATACTGTTGCAGTCTTTCCATCCATCATGCTAATTGACCTTCTAATTCTTTGAATGACACTAACCATTTCAACGATGAATGATGTGTCCTTACCATAAATTTCGTCTGAACAAATACTGATGAAAGGATTTGATCGAATCCATCACAGTTAACAATTCTCTTCGAGTCATAGAATAATTCCTTTCCGTTTTACTCAAAACACGACTAAAATAATCGATCACCTTTTCTACTCCTTTTTGAACTTGAGAAAGTACTGCACCAATACCGTGATTCGAAGCATCGGTGTCTAAAATGAAATCTTCTTCTTTTGGAAAAGACAGAACCGGTGAAGATGTCAGAACATTCTTCAAGATATTAAAAGCTTCCTGACATTGAGAACTCCAGTAAAACTTTGTTCGTTCTTCTGTCAATCCGTAGAGAGGTTTTGCAATTGAAAAAAATCATTTGACGAACTTCCTGTAATAAGAACAAAGTCCTAGAAAACTTTTCACTTGCTCTTTATTCTTAGGAATTGGCCATTTTTTTACCGCTGCAGTCTTCTTGGGATCTGGTGCGATTCCTTCTGAAGAAGCTATATGACTTAAGTATCTAACTTGCCTCTCAAAAAGATTACATTTTATCGGATTGACCATTAAATTTGAAACTTGAAATCTTCGAAAAACTTCCCTAAGATTTTCTAACATTTCATCAAACGTCTCTCCAGAAACAATAACATCATCCAAATAAACTAAACAAGTTTCTGATAATAATGATTTCAAAACTTTTTCCGTAAATCGTTCAAATGTCGCAGGTGCATTACATAAACCGAAAGGTATAGCCGTGAATTGCCACAAACCATTCCCCACAGAAAAAGTAGTTTTCTCCCTATCTTCTGGACGAATCTTAATTTGCCAATATCCACTTTTCATATTTAAAGTGGAAAACCATTTCGTTTCCTGACAACCGGTCTAAAAGATCATCTATTCTAGGCCGCCATCGTCGAGGCGAAGAAAAGAGCCTGAGACGAGTTGGTGAGCTCCTTGGATGGGGACCCGTGGGGGCGTCCGTACAAACGTACAGTTGGAAAAATCCGACCATGGGCGCCCCCACCGACGGAAGTCCTTGAGCCCCAGGCCCTCGAGGGGACTCTCGACACTCTCTTTCCGAGAGTAGTCGGGGGTCCACCCCGGATCCCTGTCCCGGAGTTGCAGGACGGGAATTGGAACAAGGGCCTGGAGGTCACTTCCGAGGAGTTCGCCATGGCCAGGAAGAAGCTCTGGACCAGGGGCAAAGCTCCCGGTCCCGACGGGATTCCTGGCCGAGCCTGGACTCTCGCACTCGGCGAGGGAAACTTGTCCGCAGCCACGCGGGAAGTGTTCTCACGGTGTCTTAAGGAGAGGGCATTCCCCCAGGCGTGGAGGAGAGCCAAGTTGGTCCTCCTCCCGAAGGAAGGCAAAGCGGCCGATAGTCCGTCGGCGTATAGGCCGATATGCCTGCTGGACGAGGCGGGCAAAATGCTGGAGCGCATCATTGCCGACCGCCTCGTCCAGCATCTGTCATCGGAGGGGCCGAACTTCCACGACAGACAGTACGGGTTCAGGCCCGGTCGATCAACGCTGGATGCGATTCAATGCGTCCGGGACCTGACCCGTGCTGTCGTTGAGGAGGGCGGGGTGTTGTTGGCGGTGTCTCTGGACATAACCAATCCCTTCAACACCCTGCCCTGGTCGGAGGTTGGACGGGCTCTCGAATATCACGAGGTGCTTGTCTACCTCCGGTGTATCCTGTCGGCCTACTTCGGTGGCAGGGACCTCGCCTACACGGAGAGAGGCGGAGTTCAAGGCCGGCGGACTATGGAGTGTGGTGTCCCGCAGGGGTCGGTACTCGGCCCCCTGCTATGGGACATCACCTTCGACCGGGTGCTTCGCTCGACCTTTCCCCCGACTGCCACGTCATCTGCTATGCAGATGACACCTTAGTGGAGGCTGGGCGAGAGGACTGGGGAGATGCCCGCTTCCGTGCGGAGGCTGCGCTGGCATCGGTGGTGGGCACAATCAGGGGCCTGGGGCTGAAGGTGGCGCCCCAAAAAACGGAGGCCGTTTACTCTCACGACGGCAACCGTGGGACGCCGCCGGAGTCCCAGGTCCTTGTGGACGGAGTCCGCGTTTGCATCGAGCCTCAGATAAAATTTCTGGGCCTGGTGTTGGACGGCCGGTGGGACTTCGGACCGCATTTCAGGTGGCTGGCCCCTCGGGTCTGCACTGCAAGCTTGGCTCTCGCCGGGCTGATGCGTAGCCAGGGGGGCCCTGGGTGGCACGCTCGCCGCCTGTACGTGGGTGTGGTGCTCTCGATCTATGGGGCGCCCATCTGGGCGCCCCAGCTGAAGGCTGCCGGCCGCGGCAAATGCTTGATGCGCCAGGCGCTGCGGTCGGTGGTTGTGAGGGTGATCAGAGGGTACCGCATCGTATCGTATATGGCGGCGATGACCCTGACCGGCTCCCCTCCCGTGGAGCTCCCTGCCAAGGAGCGCTGCACCCTCTATTGGAGGGTGCGGGAGCTCCGCGAGAGGGGGGAGGAGGTAACGGCCAGGGGCCTGGCGGCCCAGAGGTCTCAGGTCAGGCAGAGGAGGCAGAGGAGGCCCTCTCGCTCCTGCGCATGGTCCAGGCTATATGTGGGAGCGAGGAGGCATGGGAGACGGCAGCCTCCTCCAGGGACGTAATGACCCGGAAGGAGGCCGCCGAATGGGAGCGCTCGCAGGGCCCGGAGCCCGTCGCAGGGAGCGACGGGAGAAGAGGCGGCGCTCCTCGGGTATAGGGAGCGGGCCCGAGGTGGCGCCGGCCGAGGAGCCGCCGCCGATTCGTCGGGGGCCTCCTCGGCCGCCTCAGACCCGCCTCCGTCAGCGCGGGGGGAGACGGGGTTAACCCGACTCCTCCTGTGCCACGGACATGGTAGGAAAGGGGGGTGGTGGCCTGTTTGGGGACGGGCCCCACTCCTCCAGCCTACCTCAAGTAGTGAGGGAGGCTTAGCAGGAGAGGTGGATGGGTGTTCCCCCTCTTCTTAATTGAACCGGAAGGCCAACCCGGCTGGGGCACCGCGCCTCTCAACTCCCCTCGGGGAAGAGGCGCGGTACTTGGGCGTGGGGCTCCATTGGAGCCCCGGGGCCGGGTTTCGGGGAGGGAGTGCCGGCGCAGTTCTCACGACTCCCCACATTCCGGCCCGAATGGTAGACACCCCGGTGGGGTTTTAGCTGGTAAGAATCCGGCATAACTCCTGCCCCCCCAAGGGGCGAGGGTATCCATGAGGATTTCCCCACCGTGATAAAAAAAAGAAATCATCTATTCTAGATAACGGATATCAATCTTTCTTCGTAACAGAATACAACTTCCTAAAATCAACACAAAATCTAACTATCATCTTTTTTGGAACTATAACTACCGGCGAGGTCCATGGACTAGAAAATTTCTCGATTATCCCTTGCTTCTCCATTTCTCCCATAATTTTCTCTACATTTTCGTGCATTTTGAAAGGAATTCTTCTTGGAGCTTGTTTAATCGGAGTAGGATTTAACAATTGAATTTCATGTTGAACTTCAACACAATTTCCTGCTGCTACTTATCCATCGAAAATATCCCTGAATTCTTTCAAGAATTCCACAAAATCTTCTTTTTGTGAAGTTTCTAACTCCTTTGAGTTTCTCTCATAAAATTCTCCTAAGCCTTCTGAAACGTTCTCTTCTTTATTCAAAACTCGAGAACAAAAAGAATTTCCCTGTTTTGTCCTACAAGACGAATTTCCAAAGAGAGATTCAAAAATTCGTTCTGCTCTTATCGCTTCAAAGAAATTCGCTCCTAATAAACACTCATCTTCCATGTCGACCACCAACATCGACATTTTTACTTCGAAACTTCCTAATTAAATTTGACAATAAACTTTATTTCTAATAGGAACCTCCTCTCTTGTCGGATAAACTGACCTACACCTGTCAATTGACTCAGAGCGTTTTCTATTTCCTACTAATTCCCTATTCACTAAACAGACATCAGAACCCGTGTCTAACTTAAATAAACATGTTCTTCCGTCTAAAGTTCCATAATAAGTGAAAAGATTCTTAATTCTACTTATTCTACTTATTCTACTTATCCTACCACTCTTATTATTTATCCCCGTTTTTTCCTTATTCAATTCTTTAATTTTTTTCGGAGCATTCCTTTCGAAAGTCGAACTCGCCCCGATGAGCTCGACCAGTCCTAGTTTTCCCGTTGTATCGCGTTTTTCGGACATTCATACCTAAAATGTCCCTTTCCTCCACAGCTCCAACATTCTCCTTCTTGCTTTCTTTTGTCTACAAAATTCTGTTCCGCTGCTCCTCCTTCAAAATTTGGAAAAGGAAATCTTTTCTGACTTTTATTTCCAAAGTTTCTCCTCTTACTAAAATTTTTATTTTCCCGCGATTCCCTTTCCTCCCTATTAAATCCCTTCCTCTCGAAACTTCTTCTTTCAGAAAAACCATTTTCATAAATAGTCTATAGTTTTTGCCCTTTCTATCGCTGCCTCTAAAGACACTGTCCCCTCAAGCTGCAATAAACGCTTTGTATTTTCACTCACTAATCCCACAATAAATTGCGCTCAAGCTATCTTTGTTTTCATTTCTTTTCCACTTTCGGGATAAGCTAAACGCGCTAATCGCTCTATTTCCAACCCGTAAGACGTAATTTCTTCCCCAAATTTTTGTTTTCTATTAATAAACTGCGTATAAAAATTTTGAAAAAGCCCCTGCTGTCCAAAATGCAACTCTAACCTAGCGCATAATTGTGCATAATTAAAATTTTCCTCCATACTTTCTAAAACCGCCCTAGCCTTTCTCCGCAAATTTGCCGCGAGATTTATTGTTTTAAAATTCTCATCCCAATTATTCGCCTGTGCGATCAATTCATATTGACAAAGATGTTCGCGTAAAGATACGGTTCCGTAAAAAATATTGGCTTTAATTTGCCCGGTTATTAAAGAAGTTGGAAACGACTGGCCTGTAACATTCCGCCGTTACGCCTCCAGCTCCTTCAGCAAATGTAGCCGCTCCTCCCTCATCGTTCGGATCTCATGGAGCGCATCCTGCAACACCGACATCTTCGACGTTCCGGAGCTTGCCGCCTCCGTCCCCGTCGCTTCCGGCTCAATTGAGTGAATACGCTTCCGTCGGCTAGGAACCGCGTAACCTCTTGTTTCGGTTGTCATTTCGTATTTTCACTTTTCACTTTCTCTCACTATCACTCTCACTCGTGATGTGCGCCGCGATGTTTCGTGTTGTAATGCTGAATATTTCGCGTTTCTATCTCGGACGAACCCCCAAAATGTTGCGCGTGTCTGTCTCGCGCGTACCGGGTCCGCGAAATGAACCAACACAGGATTAGAGGAATAGAAGAACTCCGTTTTACTTCCAATATGTAGAGACTCACCAAAATCCTCTCGTCTTAACAATATTAAAAAGAAACATCTAAGTCACGTCTGCTCGCGGCGACGGCTCGTGACAGACTCTGCTGCTGTTGTTTTTCAACAAACTCCCGTCGTCCAGACAAACATCCTTCAACTATCAAAATCTATATGTCTAAGGTGCGCGGACACCGGATTCTTCCACGGACGCTTCCACACTTCTTGTGGCTCGTACACAACAAATATATACTAAGTGCGCAACTAAGTTTTCAGGTTTTTTTGATCAATGAAAAGTGGAAAATTTCAAGAGAAATACAAAAAATGATTTATTGAAAGTATCGCCCCTCGCTAGCTACACATATTTACCATCTCTCTGGCAATACATGAATACCGCGACGATAAAACGACGCGTCTTTGGACCGAAACCATTGATCCAACCAATTTTGCACTTCTTCGAAATTGGCCAAGTGTTACCCAGCCAAGCCATGCGCCATCGACCGGAACAAATGATAATCGGAAGGGGCCAGGTCTGGCGAATACGGCGAGTGCGGTAACAGTTTCTATTTCAACATTTTGATGGTGTCCTGGACGATGGCAGTGCGATGGCACGAAGCGTTGTCGTGCTGTAATATCACTCGTTCGTGTCTCGTGTTCCATTCTGGCCGTTTTTCGAGCAATGCATGGTTCAGATTGAGTTGTTGTCGGTAGCAATGCCCATTGACAGTTTCGCCCGCTTCCCCCCCGTGGGCGCCACCTTGACGTGGTGGGGGGGCTTGCGTGCCTTGATGAGGTACAGAGCTATGCCGGCGGGGTTTTCGACCCCTGGTAGGTTCTACCATGCCGGAGAGATCTGTACTGAGAGGCCGGACAAAGAGCGTCCTTATTCACTCTCGGAGGGGCAGCTGCCTCCGAGTTTCATATAGGGACCGGAGGACCGTACTTGTACGATCCAAAGGACCCTACAGCGCGGGCAGAACGGGCTCGTGAGCCGGGTGAAGGCAACCGTTCTAGGGGAAAGAAAATCCTGATTGCAAACCCGTACTTGTCAGGACGTATAACCTGACACGATTGCGAGGGGCCAGGATGCTTCGGCATTCTGGTACAAGGGGCTCAGGCATCCCCGGCAGACCCTAGCCTATCACACCGTAACCCTAAGTCACGTCTTTGGGGCCGGGGGTCTTGCTTTAATCAGCCGGACCGCGAGGCGGGTCCTCTATAAAACACCACGTAATCCTACGGTTGAGGCATGCCACGCTTATGGGATGAATGGCAGGTGCGTGACCTGTCGCTAGTGGTTCCTCACCCTGGGCACCTGGCGAACCCAGGGGACATGCTAGCCTTACCCCGGGTAATGCGGGGGCTCTACCCGGGGTCGACGCCCACTTCCCGCCGTTCTCGTGGGATCAAAAATGGACTCAATGATTAATAAAAACAAACTCCGAGCTCTCGGGCTCAGAGCCTTCAGGCTCAACGGTCCTAAAGGATGGGCCCGTCCATGGATCGACCACCCGTTTCGGGTGATTTTTTGACAGGGAAGGGGGTTGAAGAGGTGGCTCGAATCCAGCAGGCGGGTGCCTCCTTCCCTCCCCCCGGGGAGGTTGAGCATGCGGACTCCAGGGGGCTAGCCCCTGGAGGGTCGCCAAATCTTGAGGACTGACCACCGTCCTCCAATAAGTACCTCCCTGACCACGGGGATGGCACGGTGAGCCCGCCGGTTAGGCTAACGCGGGCGGCCACCCAACGAGGGAGGGGAATGTCCCAGGTGTCCAGGGTTAAAACCCCGTCACCTGGGACCAGTAAACCAGGTCCTCTCTGCTCCAAGCAGAGTCAGGGGACAAAAGAGGGGACCGCTGGGACAGCGGGGATATCGGGACGGATCGCTGGCCCGGTTGTCCGCTCGGATGTCCGGCTCTCACAGGGCGTTAGGGTACTGATCCGGGCTCAGGATCTCTGCATGCAGAGAATGGCTGAGCTGGGCGCCGGGCTGGGGGTGGTCGCCGAGCCGTACTGGGTGCCGGTACCAGGTCCGAACTGGTTCGGCAGCCCGGACGGCTCAGTGGCCATGGTGGCGAACCCTGCGGCGGGGACCCCTCCCTGTACTTTTAGGGAGAACGGGTCCTCGTACGTGGCGCTCGATTGGGGGCCCATCACTGTGGTGGGGGTGTATCTCCCCTACCGCAGGAATAAGGCCGGTCGCGGGGAGCTCGTCCCAGTGAAGAGGGTCCTCGACAGGATCGGGGAATTAGTACGTAGGTGCCATCCCCGACCTGTCGTGATTGCCGGGGACTTCAACGCCCACTCGGAAGGGTGGGGTTGCAGTCCTCGGCAAAGGGACCCTCGGGGCGAGTCCGTGATCGGCTGGGCAGCGGGGCTGGGCCTCCTGTTAATGAACAGGGGCTCAACCAGCACCTGTGTGCGGCCGAGGGGGAGTTCGGTCATAGATTTGACCTGGGCCATCCCCTCGGCCGCCGGGATGTTCCACGAAAGGAGGGTGGAGGCGGAGGGCGAATCGCTGTCTGATCATAGACATATAGCGTGGGCCCTGCGCCTCCCCAAACCCGCACAGGTGCTGGCCCGCTGCCCAGGGGAGGGGAACTTCCCTCTCCCCAAAAGATGGGCTCTTAATCGACTAGATTCGGATAGGTTTCGGGCGGCCGTCCTTGCGGCCACCTGGCACCTAGACGTGGGGCCAGGTGAGTGGGACCCCAGCCCCGCGGATGGGGCTGGGGAAATAGTGGGCATTGTGGCGTCGGCATGCGACGTCGCGATGCCCCAATCCCACCCCCGCCGGCGCCGGGCCATGTACTGGTGGACGGAGGAGCTGGAGGCCCTCCGAGACTCCTTCGTCCACGCCAGACGTATGTACTATCGAGCCCGGCGACGAGGCGGGGACGCCGCAAGGATAAAAGAGGGCTACCTGAGAGCCAGGAAAGCCCTCAAGGCCGCCATCGTCGAGGCCAAGCGAGCGGCCTGGGAGCAGATGGTGAGCTCCCTGGACGACGATCCGTGGGGGCGCCCATACAAAAGGGTCATGGGGAAGATCCGCCTATGGGTGCCCCCACCAACGGAGACGTTAGACCGCCAGGCCCTCGAGGGGTTCCTGGATGCCCTCTTTCCGAGGGCAGAAGGGGCCCCCCATGATGCCCCCGTTGGGGGAGGGTGATTGGGACGAGAATCTGGCGGTGAGTCCAGTGGAGCTCACTGCGGCCAGGAAAAGGCTCGGGGCCAAGGGGAACAGCCCCTGGCCCCGACGGCATTCCTGGCCAGACCTGGACCCTCGCCCTCGACGAGGGAAACCTGTTCGAAGGCACACGCAGGGTTTTCAGCGGGTGTCTGAAGGAGGAGGTATTCCCCCCAGAGTGGAGAAGGGCCAGACTGGTCCTCCTCCCCAAAGAAGGCAAAGCACCCGGGAGTGCGTCGGCCTACAGGCCGATATGCCTGCCGGACGAGGCGGGCAAGATGCTGGAGCGCATCGTTGCCGACCGCCTCGTCCAGCACCTGTCCTCGAAGGGGCCGGACCTCCACGACCGCCAGTACGGGTTCAGGCCCGGAAGGTCAACACTGGATGCTATCCAGTGCTTCTGGGAACTGGCCCGGGCGGTCGTGGAGGAGGAGGGTGGGGTGTTGTTGGCAGTGTCGTTAGATATAATGAACGCCTTCAACACCCTGCCCTGACCGGAGATTGGACGGGCCCTCGAACACCACGGGGTGCCCGTCTACCTCCGGCGAATCCTATCGGCCTACTTCGGGGGCAGGGACCTCGCCTTCCCGGTGGAGGGCGGGGTCCAAGGCCGGCGCGCTATGGAGCGCGGTGTTCCGCAGGGGTCGGTTCTCGGCCCCCTGCTATGGAACATCGCGTCCGACCGGGTGCTGCGCATTCCGCTTCCCCTCGGTTGCCACGTCGTCTGCTACGCAGACGACACGTTAGTGGTAGCCGGGGGGGGAGAGCTGGGGGGAAGCCCGCCTCCGAGTGGAGACGGCATTGGTGTCAGTGGTGAGTACCATCAGAGACCTGGGTCTCAAGGTGGCGCCCAATAAGACCCAGGCCGTGTATTTTCACGGCAGGGGTCGAAGGGCGCCGCTGGGGACCCAGGTGCTCGTAGATGGAGTTCACGTCCGCGTCGGGCCGACGATACGATATCTCGGCCTGACGCTGGACAGCTGGTGGAGCTTCGGACCCCACTTTGGGGAACTGGCCCCCAGGGTGCACAAGGCAGGACTGGCGGTGGCCAGCCTGACGCGCAACCAAAGGGGCCCGGGATGGAGAGCTCGCCGCCTATACGTCGCGGCGGTGCTCTCGATCGCCCTGTACGGGACGCCCATATGGGCGCCACAGCTAGGGGCCTGCCGCGGCGGCAAGCGCGCACTGCGACAGGCCCTGCGGCCCGTGCTAATCAGGACGATTCGGGGGACCGGACCGTGTTGTACATGGCGGCGACCACCCTGGCCGGCGTCCCCCCTGTGGAGCTCCTCGCAGAGGAGCGTCACCTCCTATATTGGAGAGTGAAAGAGCTCCGCAGGGAGGGAATAGTGTCGGTCAGGGCCCTGAGGGCTCCAGGCCGAGGCCCGGACCCGGGAGAGATGGGCGGACCTATTGTGCGACCCCCGGGGTCCCGGGCCAGCGACGACCGCGGCTGTCCGCTCCTGCCTGTCCGAGTTGACAGGCAGGAGGGGACGTGGATTATCCTTCCGTCTGACGCAGGTGCTGACCGGGCACGGGTGCTTCGGTCGGTACCTGCGCCGGATAAGGAGGGAGCTCACCACTCGATGCCACCACTGCCCCGCGGCGGAGGACACGGCGCACCACACCCTGGTCGCGTGCCCACATGGGCCGGGGAGCGCCGTGTCCTCTGCGGGGCGGTGGGATGCCGAGAGGGGGAGCTCTCGCTCCCGCACATGGCTTTGACCATGTGCGGGAGCGAGGAGGCGTGGACAGCGGCGGTCTCCTTCTGTGAGAAAGTAATGTCCCAGAAGGAGACCGCCGAGTGGGGGCGAAGACTGTACCGGGGCTGCGGGGAGCAGCTCCCGGGCGGACAACGCCCCCAGAGGGACGAGGGACGCGACAGCGGGCCCGGGGCAGCGCCGGCCGAGGGGGGCTCACAGACCCGCGAGGGTCGGGAGTCCCCTCGGCCGTCCCGGGCCCGCCACTGGTCGCAAGGGGGGAGTAGGGGGCGGCGAGACGCCTTCCCTACCTTCCCCCCGAGCGACCGGACAAGTAGGGACAGGGGGGAGCGGTGCCGCGGTTGGGGCCGGGCCCGCTCCCCTACAAATCCTCCCCTCCCAGACTAGCAGGGAGGGGGGTAAAGAGGGGGTGGATGTCCTCTCCCTCCTTGACAGGAGACACCAGAAGGCCAACCGGCGGGGGGTAACCCTCGTCGGGGACCGCGCCCTGAATTCCCTTCGTGGAACAGGGCGCGGTACACAGGTGGCGAAGGGCTCCCGGAAGGGAGCCCTAGGGCCGGGGGATTGGGGAGGGAATACGGGAGTAGTTCCCCCGACTCCCCTCCTCACGGTCCGACAGGTAGACATCCCGCAGGGGTTTTAGTCGGTAAGAGTTCGACATAACCCCCTCCCCCCCCAAGGGGAGGGGGTATCCATGATGGATTTCCCCTGCGTGACCAAAAAAAAAAAAGTTTCGCCCGCTTATTCAGTAGCTCATAGTACACGATTCCTTTCTTGTATCACCAAACGCAGAGTATTGTCTTCTTTCCGAAGCGATTTGGCCGTGCCGTCGATGTTGATGCTTCGTAAGGTGAAAGCCACGATTTTTTGCGTTTGGGATTCTCGAAATACATTCATTTTCCATCGCCGGTAACAATTCGATGAAGGAAACTCTTTCTGTCATGCCGCAAAAGCAAAATTTCGGAAGTGGCTCTTCGATTTTCCATCTGTCTCTGAGTCAACTCATGCGGCATCCATTTTCCTTCCTTTTGAATTTTTCCCATGGCATGTAAACGTTTGCAAATACCTTGGCGAGTCATGTTTAATGCCTCCGCAAGTTGACCTTGTGTTTGCGTATCATCTTCATCCAATAACGCTTGTAGATCGGCGTCCTCAATTGTTTTTGGTCTTCCGGAGCGCTCCTTGTCCTCAATGTCGAAATCGCAACTTCTGAAGCATTTAAACCAATCTTCACAGGTAGTTTTCGATGGTGCATGTTCGCCGTAGGTCTCCTCAAGCAAACGACGTGCTTCAGCTGCACTTTTTTCAAGTTAAAGCAGAAAAGCAAAGCTTCCCGCAAATGCTGTTTATTTGGCACAAAACTCGACATCTTCAATGTTAGAAAAAATATTTTTGCGTTGCGATATATGTTGATATTACGACTGGTTATTGTTAACAGATGTCCAAGCTATTAAAAAACACAACTTCAGATATGTATGTCGGCTACATGTGTCGTTAGCGCCATCCATGTGTGAAACCCGGAAACTTAGTTGCGCACCTAGTATATAAATAATAATATATAAAAATATCCTGAATTTATTCGGAATCACGAATGGTGATTACCTTTACTTGATTTATCTATATTTTAACTTTATATTAGTAATTTATCTTTACCTCAGTGCATAAATAATCTGCCCCCCGGGTCCGCAAAACAAGTTTGGCACTTGCCAACCTGATGAGGACCCAGGGGGCCCAGGATGGAGGGCTCGCCGCCTGTTGGTGTCGTGCTCTCGATCGCCCTCTATGGAGCGCCCATTTGGGCGCCCCAGCTTCTTGCTAGTCGTAGCAGCAAATGTCTGCTGCGGCAGTCCATGCGAGCCGTGGTAGTGAGGGCGATTCGGGGAT
The DNA here is from genome assembly GCF_003227715.2 of Harpegnathos saltator. Classification (NCBI taxonomy): domain Eukaryota; kingdom Metazoa; phylum Arthropoda; class Insecta; order Hymenoptera; family Formicidae; genus Harpegnathos; species Harpegnathos saltator. The sequence goes on along the minus strand of NW_020230070.1, from coordinate 64,766 downwards.
ACGGCACCGTGTCGTACATGGCGGCCATAGTTGCTAGATACAATATATTGCGACGCTACAGCACATGCGTGAGATGACGTAGGAGCTCTACGAAAGCATATGTTAATGACGGCAATAAAGCGCATCGCAGGGTCCATGGAGGGGCTCGTGCTAACCGATCAGCTGTCTTCCCCCATAGTTTTCCCGCATTTCTTGCGCGAGTGCCTTATCCCAGGTTATGTTGTCCAGTGGATACTAAGTACAGTTACATTAACATTATAATTTCTCACTCGACTATGTAACTGTTATATAATACTTGTATTATGTAACAATGACATTGTTAAGTGAAAAATTGTAATGTAGATTGAGAATTACTATCGGACCAATTAACACATTGAGCGCCGGCCCCGCGAAAATGCAGGATTCCGAGTCTATCGCTTGAGCGCCGGCCCCGCGATAATGCAGGTTTCTGGGTCTATCGCTTGAGCGCCGGCCCCACGATAATGTGGAATTTTTTTTGCTGGTATTGGTGGCTTACACATCGATCTGCATTCACTTGTCATGGTTACGTCGATCTTCATTTGTTATACTCTAAAAATAAAACATATATGATGGTTCAGAAACAATCCAAGCAAGAATCACTCTCGAGCAGTGTATTCCGCAGACAGTATATCTTTCGTACGCTTACGCTTTTGGTTGAACAGTATAACAAATCTTATTATTCTGTACCTTTTTACCTATATAATATGAGTGAAATTATTAATGAGTATATTGTTGACCCTCTATCGGATAATTCGATACATTCAGAAGATTCTGATATAGAAATCGAGGACAGTGATAGTGATATGGGTCCAAGGAGAAGATCAAGAGCTGTTCCATTACAGTATTCAAGTGATTCCGATGATTCCAGTGATTGTGAAATGTCCACAGAATCGCATAGTTACAGTGAATTATGGTCAGATGTCGATAAAATTCCTAACATACCAGATTTTACTGCTGAACCCGGTCCAAAGATTTTTCCTACTGATAGGAAAAGAAGTCGTCGAATTGTTTATTGGCAATGATGTGTTTCAATTAATGGTAAATGAATCCAACATCTATTACCAATAAAATAAGGACAAGATGAGTGAGGGGAAGAAAATGTCAAAGTGGAATGATATTACTCTAGCCGAGATGAAAAAATTTCTTGGCATGATTATAATGATGGGCCAGATAAAGAAAGATGTAAAAGATGATTACTGGTCCTCAGAGTTTTATACGAAAACACCATCGTTCTCCACTATAATGCCACATAATAGATTTCGTCAGATTTGGAACACGTGGCATTTTTCGAACAATCAAACAATAACCGGTTCTAATAAGCTCGAGAAAATTCAGCCCATATTCAGCTATTTATTAGATAAATTTAAATCGGTATACACGCCTAGGAAAGAACTTTCGCTTGATGAATCCATTATTCCATGGCGTGGAAAATTATCTATAAAAACATACAATCCGGCAAAAATAATAAAATACGGCCTACTTTGCCGTATGCTATACGAAGCTAGAAGTGGATATATTTCCAATATGGAAATATACTGTACGGAAGGCAAAAAATTGGACCAGACAATAATGTCATTACTTGATAAAAATATATGTTTGGGATATCACTTATACATGGACAACTATTATAATAGCATTAATACCGCAGAATTGCTTATGAAAAATGATACACGAGTTTGCGGTACAATTAGAGCAAATAGAGGTGTTCCCGAGTTTTTACAGCATTTCAGATTGAAAACTGGAGAATATGCATTTAAAAGAAAGGGTGAAATTTTAGTACAGGTGTGGAAGCCAAAACAGAAAATTGTATACATGGTTTCAACGATACATTCGGCAGAATTAACAAAAACGAATAAAATATACTGGAAAACGAAACAAGAAATTATAAAACCGCATTCCGTCATAGACTATAACAAATATATGATGGGTGTAGATTTGGCAAATCAGTATTTATCATATTATTCCATCATGAGAAAAACGGTTAAGTGGACAAAGAAGACAGTATTGCTTCTTTTAAATTGCGCAAAGTTTAATGCATTTAAATTATATATTGAGTTGAATGGCAACATTCTAAAATATAAAAATTTTTACACGTTGTTGGACGTTCTTGGATCGAGGAATTCGCAAATACTCAAGATGTATCAAATGATACTTCTAGTACTTCTGATTCTAATATTTCAAGTACTTCCGTACTTGTTCCTACACCTCGCGCACCAAAATTTGATCACCCCCAGAGACTTTCGGGTAATATGAAAAAACATAGTTACCAGAATTGTTGGATCAGGGAAAACAAACCGATATGTACGACGTCCGTGTAAAGTTTGCTCTGCTAGTAAAAAAGAAGCGAGAGTAGCTTTATGTGTGCTGAATGCTTAGTACCCTTACATCTTGGACAATGTTTCGAGAAATACCATACTTGCCTTAAATATTAATATTTTTGTTTTCAGTTTAAGTTATATATATGTAATAATTCACCATGAAGTAAAAAACTGTATTTTTTCTATAATTATAAATTAAAAATTTCGATTTTATTTCTATTTTTCATTTCTGTTAAATTATGACGTAAAAATATGACGAATATGCAATTAAAATATACTATTTTACGAAAATATATAATGTTCTAAATATTTCTTTTTGTCTACTCATTGATCAGAAACAGCGAATGAGGCCGGCGTTTGGGTTTTAAGTGGCCGATACGTTGCCGGCGCTCAGGCTTTAAATGTCTCTTAGGTCGCCGGCGCTCAATGTGTTAAAATAACCACCATTTAGATTATTTATTAGGAGTAAAAATAAGTTTCCGCCGTTTAACAAAAGATGGCCCCATCAGAAGGTTATATTGAAATTGTCAGATGTAAAACGTAATATCGTAAGTTTGGACATCTGGTAACAACATAACCTTGAAGTATTAGTGATTCCGTATCAGTATCACATAATTTTTTCGTGCGAAAATGTCAAGTTTTGTGCCGAATAAGCGTCATTTGCGGGAACTTTTGATTTATTTCTTTAATTTGAAGAAATCTGCAGTTGAGGCGCATCGATTGCTTGTAGAAGCATATGGTGAGACTGCTTTAAGTGAGAGAAGTTGTCGTGAGTGGTTTCAAAAGTTTAAAAACGATGAGTTTGACGTGGAAGACAAAGAACGTAGTGGAAGGCCGAAAGTGTACGAAGACACGGAATTGGAAGCATTATTGGAGGAAGATTCCAAACGCAAGAAGAACTTGCACTTATATTAGAAGTGACTCAACAAGCAATTTCACATCGTTTAAAATCGTTGGGAATGATTCAAAAACAAGGAAATTGGGTTCCATATGAACTGAAGCCGAGAAACGTTGAACACCGATTTTGCACGTGTGAAATGCTGCTTGCCAGGCATAAAAGAAAAGGTTTTTTGCATCATATAGTCACTGGTGATGAAAAATGGATCTTCTACGATAACCCAAAGAAGAGAAAATCATGAGGACCACATGGCCATGCTTCAACCTCGACAGCCAAACCGAATATTCATGGAAAAAACTCATGCTGTGTATTTGGTGGGATCAGTTTGGTGTCGTGTATTATGAGTTGCTCAAACCGAGCGAAACCATTATTGGAGCTCTCTACCGAACACAGTTAATGAGATTGAGCTGAACACTCAAGGAAAAACGCGCCTAGTACTACTCCAGACACGATGAAAATTATTCTCCTACATGACAACGCTCGGTCACATGTTGCAAAACCGGTCAGAACCTATTTGGAAACACTTAATTGGGAAGTCCTACCCCACCCGCCGTATTCACCAGACATTGCCCCTTCCGATTATCACTTGTTCCGGTCGATGGCACATGGCCTATCTAAGCAGCGCTTTACATCATATGAAGATACTAAAAATTGGGTCGATTCGTGGATAGCCTCAAAAGATAAAGAGTTCTTTCGACGTGGTATCCGAATGCTGCCAGAAAGATGGGAAAAAGTAGTGGCTAGTGATTGACAATACTTTGAATAAAACGTAATGTACCGTTCTTTCACAATAAATTCCTAATTTTTGATAGAAAACGGCGGAAACTTATTTGTACTCCTAGTAATTTACTCGATTGCAATTCTCAATGCATAGTATAATACAGGCGCTGTAATACCTTAAAAGAGATACGATACTGAGACTTTTACTCAAGCAGCGTGCTCCTACGTCATCTCACGCATACACTGTAGCGTCGCAATATATTGCATCTAGCAACTATGGCGGCGACACCCTGGCCGGCTCCCCTCCCCCCCCTGCAGCTCCTGGCTCATGACAGATACATCCTCTACTGGAGAGGCAAGGAGCTCCGCGAGGGAAAGGAGAGGCCAACGGCCAGTGGCTTGGCAGCCCTGAAGTCACAGGCCACAGCCCGGGTACTGGAACGGTGGTCGGGCATATTAGCTGATCCCCGGGGACCTGGGCTCCGAACGGCCGAGGCCGTCCACCCCTATCTGCCCAAAGTGGCCCGCCTTCGGACGCGTGGGGGTAGGGGGTGACAGGTGTGTAAAACCCACACACCTCCCCCCAGGCGTCGGTAGGAGTAGGCGAAGGAGGAATGGAAGCCTGGTTGGAGCCGGGCTCCACTCCCCCGCCTACTTAATGAACAAGGGGGCACGGAGGGAGAATGGGTGTCCCCTCCCTCCAGTAAGTGAAACCAGAAGGCCAATCCGGCCGGGCAACCGGCCGGGGGCTACTCCTCCGACTCCCTTTGTGGGAGGCGGCGCGGTACATAGGCGGGTGGCTCTTAGTACGAGCCCTGGGGCCGGTGTGTCGGGGAGGGAATACGGGAGTAGTTCCCCTGACTTCCTCCACCACGGTCCGAAAGGTAGGCACCCCGCAGGGGTTCTAGTCGGTAGGAGTCCGGCATAACCCCCGACTCCCCCAAGGGTAGGGGTATCCATGATGGATTTCCCCTGCGTGATAAAAAAAAGTGCATAAATAATCTACATTCAAACGCAAAAAACCCGGTACACTAAAAATTTGGGAAAAAATTACAAAATTTCAAATGATCATAACTTGGTAAATAATGAAGATACAAATATGCGCAGAAATGCAAAATGAAGCTTGAAACGTCCTCTTTAAGAATATCTGAATGGCAATTATGCTCGGCCATTATTTTCAAAATGGCGGATGATAAAGGGAGAGGATGCAAAATTGATAATCAAAGGTCCGTTTTGCGATGGTGCATGGTGTGCATCAGGTATCGCAGCGTAATGGGACCAAATGCACATGAAAGTATAGAGTGTTATCTTTAAAATGCTACTTTACCGAGCTCGATGTGATCATTTTTCATTGAGTTGTTCCAAATTTTGCTAAAAATGCGGTTCTTTTTGTTAAATTTGCATAATTCAGTGAATAAGTATCGCATCAAGCTCTATAACGAAGTATTTTAAAGAAAACATTCTATACTTTTAGGTACTTTTCGTCCCATTGAGCTGCGACACTTACTTTGCTCCATGCGCCGTCGCACGCTCGAACCTTCTTTTAGCAACTTTTCATGTTCTCCTTTTTATCACCCGCCATTTGGAAAAAATATCGTTGCGCACAATTTCAATAGATCTTTCGAAAAGTACGGTTTCAAAGCTTTCAAACCGTTTTTGAAATTTGCTGCTAGGATATTTAGGTGTCGAGATATTCAATTTCGAATTTGCAACAAATGTCGATTCAGCGAGGCTTAAGGGGCTAAGAGGCTCTGCGGTTCGTTTGGCTCTTTCATAATTTCAATAGCCGCGTTCATTATTCTCTATACAATAATTTACACAATTTTGCGAATTGGAAATTTAATTTTTATCAAAAGTTATCATTCTTTACCCTTCAGTTACGCATGATCACTGTGGTATACACTTTAGTTCGCGAAGCTGTCCCTAGCTCTCTACCTTCTCCGTACGATTGGCCATTATGGTACACAGCTTGAATATGCTGTTCAGGATCGCGCCTGAGTTCGCGGTGACCCGGCGCGCGGGATGCCGAGTCGCTGGACGCCACCTGAACGTCGAAATTCCCTGGCGCTCCTAGTCCACGGAACCGCCGCGACGCGGCGATCTGGGTTGTCGCGCGCTCAAGCCCCTCGGCTCGCACGCGAGTACGAGCTGCTCAAGGCATATAAGAGTGCCCGCGGAGACGATCAGAGATTGCCTTCGTACAGCTTTTGGCCTTCGTACGGTCCACCGCTGATAGTGGCACTATCTCTTGTACGCTGGACTTCGCGAGTTTATCAGTACGCCGGGCTTACGTTCTGGCTTGACTGAGATTCTGTCGGTGCGCCGGGCTTTAACGCCTGGCTTGACTGGATTTTTCTTAAATGTATGTGCCAAGACAATAAACAAAGACAAACAATTTTCCTTTTCCGAACGTGTTCACTCCGATAAGCGCTGCCTCGTGCGACTTTTCTTTTTCCGTGATCTTTTCCTTTCGAGGCGCGTTGCTTCGTGCAACTTCATCAATTTAAACCATAATTGATTGTTTCGCATCGAAATTATTGCGTCGATTATGGCGACGATAAATCCTGAAAAGGCTGCTCAAGTTATTGCTTTAATTGAAGATGGCAGAAGTCGAAGGTACGTTGCTCAGGCACTTGATTTGTCAGTGTCAACTGTGCAACGTGCTTATGCCAGGTACTTACAAACCAATTCTTTCCATAGAAGGCCTGGTTCGGGACGTCCTCGATGTACCAATCACAATGATGACCGATTTATTGTTTCAAATTCGTTGAAAGAGACAGACATCGAACATCTGTTCAAATTAGAAACAATTTAAGGGATGTCCGCAACATTAATGTATCCGTTAACACCGTTCGGAGAAGATTAAAGGAACAAAATCTGCTTTCGCGCAGGCCAACAGCTGTACCTTTGCTTAAATGTCATCATCGCGTAGCTCGACTCAATTTTGCAGTTGAGCATAGAGACTGGACTTACGCAGACTGGAGCAAAGTACTCTTTAGCGATGAATCTCGTTTTTGTGTCTATTCTCCAGATGGACGAGAACGAGTTTATCGTCGCGGTGTAGAACGATTTGCAGACTGTACGGTAAGTGAGAGGCATAGCTACAATGGAGTGTACTCTGTAATGATTTGGGCAGGAATTTCAGCTAATGCTCATACAGATCTGCACTTTTTTGACAAGAATATGAACGCAGATGTATACGTGGAAAACATACTCATTCCGTATGTTGTTCCGTACGCACCCTTCATCGGAGAGAACTTCTTGTTTATGTAAGACAATGCTCGACCACACACTGCGAGAAGAGTGCTTGATTTCTTCGATGAAGTTGGCATAAATCGACTCGATTGGCCAGCAAATAGTCCAGATTTAAATCCAATCGAACACTTATGGGACAACCTCGGCAGGAAAGTACGAAATCACGTACCTACTCCTCATTCACTGCGAGAACTGCGAATAATTCTTGAAAACGAATGGAATACAATTACGCAGGATGAAATTAAAAGACTAATAAGGAGTATGCCTGATCGTATGAATGAGGTAATACGCGCACGAGGCAGTCATACCCACTATTAGTACACACATACCACACACACAGCAGAGAGGGTTTGGAGTCATTAATTACTGCAGGAGTGACGAACTGCGGGGTCCTTATCTCTGCTGTAACACCACACACACACACACATACACCACAAGGAGGGTGTGAAATCTTGAAATAATGTGGAGCTGACGAATCACGGGGTCCTTATCCTTATGGTATACAAACACACACACACACACACACACACTACATACGATGGGACTTTTCCTACCAGTAAAACTCCATGCGGTTTATATTGGGAAGACTTACAACCATAATTTGAGCTAATGACAGCGGTATCTTAATACGCAAATCATCTTTATTACGTAATATCGATTACGCAAAATGAAGAACCTAAATTGAATTTTACTTTCATTTCCCTGGCTTTCAAAATAATAAATGCAAATCATTGAATATATTGTGCTGGTTATGTAAATTATTATATAGAGAAACATGAACACAGCTATTGAAATTATGAAAGAGCCAAACGAAACGCAGAGCTTCTTAGCCCCTTAAGCCTCGCTGAATCGACATTTGTTGCAAATTCGAAATTGAATATCTCGACACCTAAATATCCTAGCAGCAAATTTCAAAAACGGTTTGAAAGCTTTGAAACCGTACTTTTCGAAAGATCTATCGAAATTGTGCGCAACGATATTTTTTCAAAATGGCGGGTGATAAAAAGGAGAACATGAAAAGTTGCTAAAAAAAGGTTCGAGCGTGCGACGGCGCATGGAGCAAAGTAAGTGTCGCAGCTCAATGGGACGAAAAGTACCTAAAAGTATAGAATGTTTTCTTTAAAATACTTCGTTATAGAGCTTGATGCGATACTTTTTCACTGAATTATGCAAATTTAACAAGAAAACCGCATTTTTAGCAAAATTTGGAACAACTCAGTGAAAAATGATCACATCGAGCTCGGTAAAGTAGCATTTTAAAGATAACACTCTATACTTTCATGTGCATTTGGTCCCATTACGCTGCGATACCTGATGCACACCATGCACCACCGCAAACACGGACCTTTGATTATTTATTATATGATTTATTATATTAATTTTGCATCCTCTCACTTTATCATCCGCCATTTTGAAAAAAATGGCCGAGCATAATTGCCATTCAGATATTCTTAAAGAGGACGTTTCAAGCTTCATTTTGCATTTCTGCGCATATTTGTATCTTCATTATTTACCAAGTTATGATCATTTGAAATTTTGTAATTTTTTCCCAAATTGTTAGTGTACCGGGTTTTTTGCGTTTGTATATATATGTATATATATATTTATATGTATATGTTGTGACGTGCCAGTCGCGGAGGCGCCCGTCACAAGATGGCGAATCCTATACCGTGAGGCGTGGGGGAGAAGAGGTCATAAGGGTTGTGCGAATTTCGAAGGACCCTCCCCCGAAATGGCAATTAGTTATTATTATTAGTGATAAGAGCGCGCAGGTGTGACGGTCCCGCGTCCCCGAGCTTTGTGCCCCTGGACCTCCTGTACCGACCATCAAGACCGGAGGAGCCAGGAGGAAGAAGAGAACGTCGTCCATCGCCAGGACAGCCATCTCAGGTGAATGCTCCCCCTTATCTTTTTTATTATCGACTCCCGTATCGCCTCAAAAGATTCTCGCTGCCGTTTTCGTTGTCCACAGGCCAGTAGGAATATCGAGCGAAAATATCGTCGCTCCCGTGCTCGACGCGTGACCGCGTGCGAGAAAAACCCGGCCTAGGCGCACGCGAAGACAGCGGGAGCGCGAGAGAGAAAGAGAGAGAGAGAGAGAGCGCGAGAGTGAGACCGAACATCCATCCCGCGGATCGAAAACAAAGATCCGCGGAAGGATTCCCGTAATGGGAGAGAAAACGAGGAACTGGGAGTGAGGAGCCTCTGCCCAAAACAAAGAGAAGGCAAGGAAGAAAGAAAAAGATCTGTTTTTGAGGAAATAAAAGAGCGGACTACCGCTATCGCTCTCTCTTATATCGTCAGTCTGCTGCTGACTATTACGGATCGCATATTATCGCTTATCGTATATCGCTGCGGAAAGTAGTTTCGTTGGACGTTAGCGAGAGATAAAGTTTGTGCTCCACTCGCCCCAGGATTACCGTTGGAGGCTGCGTTGCGCCAGAGCGAGCGGAGGAAGGAGGACGAAGGACCACGCCGCCGGAAGGTTCCCGACTGTGTAAGACCGTCCACCTGGTTTTCTCTTTCAGTGTCCCGTGCGTACCGTGTCTCGGTTAATATTTGTGAGCGCAGAGCAAGTCTCGAACTCGCGAGAGAACGCAGCGAGATGTACCGTATCGAGGGGTCGGACCGTACCGATTCCCGTGACAATAAAAGTGAGATCATCCAAACGTTCAGTGCCACTCATTGCTTCCCGATAACTTCCCGAATTTCCGACCGAATTCCCCCCGTCTACCGACTCAAAATATTGAGGAGCTACCGGGTCCGTCGAGCTCTCGCGTCGCGGCCGACCGTTAATTATTTCGTTTTCGTGTTGGTGATCGGTGCAGTCCGCTGCACCTGGCGCCCAACAACTTTGGTGCAAGTACGAGCGTGGGCCGACGGCAATTTGCCGACGGCGAGAAGAAATCACGTCGCAATATATATATATATATATGTATATATATATGTATGTATATATATGCATTTCATATAAGTCTTTTATATATTCTAAACAAATTAGGAAATATTTTTGGGGTTTGTCAAGAAGTGCTCCATAGTTTTTTAAGACTGCTCTCCATTAAAACTTTGATCAACAACTTTGTAGACAAAATAATGTGAAGCAATTTAACCTTTTTATATAAACTCACGAATGAACACTCGTGGTTTAAAATTACAAGCTATGAAACTGCAATTGAAAAGCACGTTTTGATATTTTGAAGTAATACTATTTCTCTTTACATATATATATATATATATATGTATATATGAAGTACAATATAAGAATATTAGAAATATAAGAGTACATAAAATTATATGGGAGTACAAAAGTAAATAAAAGTAAAAGGTATAAGTATACAAAAATATATAAAAGTATAAGAAGATTTAGTATATATGTAGTTATGTATTAGGCAGGGTTATTCTGGTTGTTAATATTCGCTTGTAATAGGTTCAGCTTGGCCTAGATCAATTAATTCTGTTCCTAAAGAGCTATAGCTCAGTCGATTAGGACGAGATATCCGCATTTCGACTTCCGCGGATTATACAGTCTTGGTCACAGTTGGTCAGTTGGATACAGTCTTTCGGATCTTCATCCATCCCTCCTCGCCTTCCGCCAAAAGTTTGATTAACTGTTTAGCCTTTGTTGACCATACTAAGGATGGTTCTATCGGTTTTATATTATATAAGGTACAGGAAATGGCTTGCCACGGCATCTGATGGAACTGGTCCGGCAACTGATATATGTCCGTAAATGCTCTTGCAACATATTTTCCCCAGTCGCCCAATCGTATGAAGGCGACTCCTTTTCTCGTTGCTGACACTGTACTTCGACACCATTGGTCGAGGTTGCGTACTGCTACTATTCTTCCTGGAGTAATCGCATGAGGTAGCAGGATGTACCTATTCGATCTTTTTTTCAGTACCCACTCCAGGTCTTCTTGCAGCTCCAGGAGTGTTATTTTGTTATATTTAAATTGTACCCAAAACAACGTGGGAGATTCCACTCGGATGATTTGCACGGGTAGAGGGTTTCGGGTAAGTAAAGTAGTGTTGATATGTGTGATGCTCATTCCTAAAATAAATGAAGATATATATATATGTGTATATATATATTTTGTATGAAGACAGGAGTTTAAGATTTGAGTTCAAAGGTACATGGAGTATTGTCCTTTTGTGGAGAGAGTGGATAAAGTCGTTGGTATTCCGTTTGATTAGTAGAACTAGAAGGTTCGGTAAGGTTATGGGAGGATGGGTTGTTTCCACGCTGACAGTTTGTAATTCAATAGCTGCTTCGGTTTTGGTGGTCTTCTTTCCACCAATTATTATTAGAATTAATAATTGCGTGAGAGAGTCCCAGAGAGCTCCTATTAGATAACAGGAACACCCATATATTGAATGTAGTGCGTAACCATGTAAAATGATATCCAGTAATAGTTTAATAAACCGGAAAATAAGAAAGATTCCCATTATTCCAGCACTGATGTTGCCGAAAATAAAAAATCGTCCCCAGATTTTGTTCCAAGTTGAAGTGACTAGTTTTTCTAACGAAACTTCGTCTAAAAGGTTCGTAAATGATCCTCCGTGGATCGTAGCGCTATGGCCCATCATTGCTCGAGCCATTGTGTTGAGAACGGCGGGCCGTTCTGCTGAGAATAAGATATGATCTTTGAATTCGTCGAGATCCGATTGGCTGTAAATGCCGCTGGTGGCCAGTGCTCCAGGACTGGTATATTTCCATTCTGGTTTAGTCATAGGTTTCAAGGTTGTTGGCGAAATGGATTTTATCGGATTTGGCGTCATTTTGCACCAATCTTCTCCTAATTGGTACATCACAGATGCTAAGAGGTTGTAGTTGACTTGTGTTCCTTGGCGAAGCAGTAAGTGAGTTTGTGGTGCTAAATAATAGGTTTGGTTTTCTCTTATTACCGGAAGTTGAGTATAGCAGTTGGGCGTTCGAACTACTTGAACTTCCACTGGTACACATTTAATGATGTGTATTACTTCTCCGGCTAATATCGAAGTATAACCTGATGCTTTCATGAAATGATATGCAAATATATTTGGAGATTGAGTTGCTATCGCCAGTGCGTTCTGTAGCATTTTCTGCTCGAGATAGCATTGCTGATATAACATATTCCTGTAAAGCTGATTTAACTGTGCTCGAAAATGTTCTTCTACATATACGAATTTGGAGTTCATGTATGTAAAGATGTCTGTATTTGCCGGGTTGTGTATCTTTTTAAAGATATTCAGGTCAGTGACGGTTTCAAAGACAAATAGTTTCGGGTGCTCCGTTTTTACCAAGGGATAACCGTAGGCTTTTACCTCGCCTCTACTTGCTAGAGCAAGTTTCTGCTCTAGCAAGTAGCAAACTGCTACCGAACTAGAGCAAGCTAGAGGTAGTATCCTGTGTAGTAATAGAATATACCGTTTGGGATCCGGCGTCGGTACTGTCTTGCATTTTGATAGCATATTCATCGAATAAAACTCCATAACTGCTTCCTTTGCATAAATTATCCGGTATGGTCCAATAAGTGTTTATCGACGCAATGTGTGACTTTTAATTTGCAATAAACCCCTGATCTGAGCACTACTTGATTGGCGTTAAGTTTTACCGTTGCACTGTATTCTTGTAATGTAATTTTTACATTCGCTGATACCATGACGTTTGTTCAGCTTCCATAATCGTCGGCAAAACGCTTCCATAACACGTACCGTCATTTTCGACTTTTCCTGCCAAAGTTACTGGCCTACTTATGGTTTGAGTAATTTTCAGTCCTGTTATATATGTGGTTCCTATTCTGGCTGTGCTATGCCAATGCATACATAAGCATTTTTGACGAGACGTTTCCTGAATGTATGCGTATTTGCATTTGCTACGTCCATAGTATGAGAGTGTATTCCACATCTTCTTACAATACGATCTATTTCCACCTTGCATTGTCTTACCATTACAGAATGGAAATCGTTGATTTGCAATAATTGTAATTTTAATTTGGTGGAGTTGATCTTCTGTAGCGGTATGTCGCATTCTTCGATAGTGAGAAGCGATACGGTTATGTTGGATGAAGCTGAACCGCAATCATATCCGATTATTCCCTTGATAGCGGAAAGATATAAGGTGAGAATAAGCAGAATGATCCCATCTGAAATGGTGATTATCCTAATCATTAAACTTTATTCTTGTTTACTGGAATGATATAAGATATCCGAAGTCTATTAGAATGAACGATACGGCTGTTCTTTTGCAATTTGATTCTGACATTATTTCTGTTTATTATTTCTAGTACTTCGTGTGGCCCAGTGTATTGATCTCCGAATTTTCCGGGTTTAGGTCCCTTTAATAAGAAGACATAATTTCCCGGTTTAAAAGTCTCAAGATTAATTTTTTTATCGTAATAGCCCTTAGATTTTACTTTAGCGTCAGTCAAATTGTCATTTGCTTGTAATTGCATTTTGTGTAATCGAGTAAATAGTTGTATCAAGTAATCATCACATGTTTTTATTTTGTCGTCTTCAAGTAATGGTTCGTTTGACGGCATTCTCGCGAGTCTACCGAAAATTAATTCGTATGGTGTATGTTTAGTGCCTTGATGTATGCAAGTATTGTAATTTTGTATCGCTAAATCTACCCATTCATCCCATTCCTTTTCATTGCGTATATTTCAAATATTCTCCTAGTGCGTGGTGAGATCTTTCCAAGGAACCGTTTGATTGCGGATGGAAGGCAGTTGTACGAAATCTTCGTATTCTGTAGTATTTTGCTACTTTCTTTATTAGATCGCTGATGAAATTTCTTCCTTGGTCGGTGATCACAGCTTTAGGTGGTCCAAAAATAGCGATAAATCTCTTCACAAATTTATCGGCTATTGTTGCAGCAGTTTGATCCGGTAATGGTACGGCTAAGCTGAATTTACTTAGTTGATCTTGCATTGTGAGAATATATTCGTTACCATTTTTAGTACGTGGTAATGATCCTACTATATCCATGGCAATTTTATCGAATGTCCATCCTGGAATATCCGTTATTACCATAGGTTGTTTAGTTTTTACTCGGACCAATTTCTTTAACTGGCATTGCAGACATTGTCGAATATGACGTCGGACGTCTGACTTCAGATTTTCCCAATAATAATTCTGACGAATTCTGTTGTATGTTTTAGTTACTCCTCTGTGACCTCCTACTGAAGTGCAATGCATTTCCTGAAGTATTGCTTCGCGTATATCTCCTGGTGGATATTTAATCAAGCCTTTGCAAATAATTATTCATATGGCTGAATCCAAGAATCCTGTCTGAAATTTAGTTTTGATATCGTTCCATGGTACATTCAGAATATATTCGCTCTTGCCTATACTTATACTTGCGAGATTCATGCTCTCAGCAGTCTGTCGCAAATTGATTATTGCTTGTGTTATATTTTTTAATATCATAGTTGGGCCTTCCTTCTGATCTTCGCTAATCGGTAATATAATGTGATACCTCTTGTTTCTTTTTATAAATTTTGCGATGCTTATTGATAGATTTGTAACTTTCGGCATTTCTTGTCTTTCGAATAATTTATTTCCTCCATCATCCACAGGATTCCCTGAAATATCTGTAAAATATAGCAAATTATCTTTGCGTAGGAAATGTAAGTCTCTGGAGTCTATCAAATTGCTTCCTTTGCTTTGTGATTTCGTATTAATTGTTGCAAGTGGTTCGCAGTCATTGTCTTTTTCGTCCGTGTCCTTAGGTAGAGGTTTCGGCGGTAGGTTTCTTCGGTTTCTTCGTTTCTTCGGTTTTACGACCTCTTCATATGGTCCGGCTATTTGGGTCAGCTGTTTCGCTCGACTTCGGGTCATAATAGCCCGAGAGGCTTCGGTAAGTCCCTGTGCAGAATCCTTGCATTCAGTATTCGTAGGTCCAGGCATATGGACCAAGGCCTCCACTGTTTGTGTTATTGGTGATTCCATTGTTTCTTCGTCAGTCAGTGGCGAAATATTCTCGAGAGAGTCCTCAGTCAGTGCGCGGTCGTCGGAAGGATGTGTGTCGCGAACGTTCTCCTCGGTTGATTTTTCGATATGTGGGTGATCATTTGTGAGATATCCTTCGTGAGCGTCTTCTTCGTGTGATTCTTCAGTGTCGCTGTCTTCTTTAAGAAGGCGTTGGATAATTTCTGCATCCTTTGGATCATTTGAATTTAATTTGCTTCTTGTATTGTTGCTTCTTGTATATAATATTTATCATCTTGCAGTCCTTTGAAGGTGAGTCAATAGGATTCCGTGACAATGCATCCGCATTTACATTAGTTTTCCCGGCCTTATAAACTACATCATAATTATACTCAGATAATTTCAATCTCCATCGAAGTATTCGCATGTTCGCATCCTGAGCGAACCACATTAGAGGTTTATGATCTGTTACAAGAGTAAATTTTCTTCCGTATAAATACGGTCTAAAATGTTTAACACAATATATTATTGCTAAAGCTTCCTTTTCATAGGTATCGTATTTTACTTCATTATCACTCAGGGTACGAGATACGTAAGCTATAGGTCGATCCTTATTAATAACTCCTTGAGATAGAATTCCGCCTATGGCATAACCGGATGCGTCGGTTGTTAAAATAAATGATTTTGAGAAATCGGAGTATTGCAGCACAGGTTCCTTATATAATTCGTTCTTCAGTATTGTGAACGATTGTTGCTGTTCTAATCCCCATTGGAAAGGTATTTCCTTTTTTAATAGTTGTGTTAAAGGTCTTGATAATTTGGAAAATTCAGGAATAAATCTTCTGTAATACCCCGTTAATCCCAAAAATTGTTTAATATTTTTTGGTGTTTTTGGTATTGGAAATTCGTGTACAGCTTCTAGTTTTTTAGGATCCGGTTTCACTCCTCCATTGCTAATCACATGACCTAAATAATTGACTTCTCTGCGTAAAAATTGACATTTATCGGGTTGTAATTTTAAATTAGCTTCTTTGAGTCGTTGCATTAATTTATGTTTGTGTTCTTCTAGAGATGATGCGTATACTACAATATTATCCAAGTAAATAAATGCTTCTTGTCCTTGTATTCCCGATAAAACTATGTCCATTAACCGTTGGAAAGTTGCAGGAGCATTCTTTAATCCAAAAAGCATACGATTAAACTTATAATGTCCAAAAGGTGTGGTAAACGCGGTTTTATGTCGGTCGCGAGGATCTATCTCAATTTGATGGAATCCTGAAGCTAAATCAAATACAGAAAAATATTGAGCTCCACCGAGTTGATCTAGGATGTCGATTATATTAGGTACGGATAAGCGTCTCCAATAGTTTTATCATTTAATAAACGAAAATCCAATACCATACGCCATCGCTTATTGCCCAATTGATCTGCCTTTTTGGGTACAATCCAAATTGGAGTATTATACGGCGATTGAGAAGGCCGAATAATACTATTGGCTAATAGTTCTTGTACTTGTTTATCAATTTCTTGTTTGTGAATTTGAGGAAATCTATATTGTTTTGTATTAATTGGATATTCGTCTATAGTCGGTGCAATGTTGCAATCGTCGAAGTCAGTTGTTCTCCAGGCAAATGGAAGCAATCTTGATGAGATTGTATTAGTGCAACTATGCTACTAATTTCATTTTTATTTAAATGGTTAAAATGCATTAGGTTAAATAGTCTGTCTAATCGTTCGTCATTATGGTTGTCAGTTGAATTTATTTGGAGAACGTTTGTATGCAACTTTGAATTAATGAAATCGTTATTGAGATAAGTGGCAGTGTCTATATCGCACTGTTGTTTTGTTCCGTCGGATCGTTGAGTCGTGTCAATGTTCCGTCCGTTCGTCAAGAAATCGGCTGCTGCAGGCTTACCAGCATTTGTGATTGAGGCTAGGAGAGCTAGAACTGTCGTATTGTTTTTAGAAGCGTGATTACATTTAAATTCAATTGCATTATTTTGGTCGAAGGATTGTAAAGATTCCTGGTTACGAGGGAAAATTAAAAGATCAATTACTGGCACACAGTTAGTATCATTTATAATATTTCCATTTCTATTTGTATAATTCTCATTGTATTTTTTAATTTTTTTAGTTTTAACATTTTCATAGGAAGCTTTAATAATTCCTTCTTGGATATCATTAAATTTTTTTGATACTTCTATAGATTTTTCTGTACTGTCTTGATTTGGATATTCAGCCTTTAATTCCCTTTTATTATTATTATTGTTATATGAGCTCGAAATGTTCCTATCAGGTTCATAATTTCTTATGTGAGGGTTCCCTTCTCTTTGATTACCTTTCTCCTTGGAAGGACGGGGAAACTGGAAACTGTCCCCTTGGACTGGAATGTTAGGTTTTGAACAGAGAAGTTGAGAACCATTCTCGTGAATATCATTTAAGCTCATTTTTGTGGGAATCAGTGGGCCAATTGTTTGCTTATTGTTTTTCAACGAACCGGGAATTTTGAGAGTAGTATGAGAGGTCGCTACCCTTTTATCATCCTGGATATTATCCTTAATTTCAATATTATCTGAGGATTTATAGGTTTGGAAATTTCCCTCCTGAACTTCAATTAGGATATCATTCAAGGATTGGGAAGTCTGGAAATTGCTTCCCTGATTTGGAATATTTTGAGAGTTAATACTCATGCACTGATTTCTCGTATTCTTATTCCTTTTTTCCTCCAATTCATTATTTTGAATTCCTGAATTTTTAAATTTCTTCTCTTCTATTTCTTTATCATTCGAACTGTTGTTTTTTTATCATTTTATCAATATTAACAGAACCTTGTTTACTTTGATTATCAATTTGTTCGATATTGAATAGTTGTTCGCGTGGCTCGAGGCCCGAAACCGTGCTTCTTTTATGGTCAAAATCATCTATCTCATTCTTTTTCCTTATCATGTCATCGTTCTTTTCATATACCGTTTGAGTAGCAGGTCGTATATTAATGGTTGGTATTATAATTTCCACTTCCCTATCTAATGAGTTGATTGCGTCCATATACACTTTGCCATCTATGTTTTTTGTAAATTTTTGACTTTTCCATTCAACTCCTTCGCCAACAGTTATTTTAGGTAAATATCCCTTCTTAACATGTGGATTGCCAATTCGTACGAAAAATAAAGTTTTAGAGTGTGCAGGTACTATTATAGATTCAGGTGAATAAAAAGGAATTTTAATATTTAAGATATCTAACTGTCCTTTAAAATAGTCAATTTTTGCTTTCGTTTGTTGGAAAAAGTCGTTTCCTAGGATGCCACAAGATTGAATAGGAAAGTTATCAGAGATAACATGAAAATTAACAGGAATGCCCAAAATTATTATTTTGTTTTAAAATTATTATATTATTACTATTTCCCCTATAGTATACACGGGATATTCATTGATCCCATTTAACTTTAATTAAATTAGGCCCTGATCCGGTGTCGAGCATAAAAGTTTCGGAATAATTATTGTTGTCTAAGCTTATTTGAATGGTAGGAACACAACTTTCTTTGTTCAAATTAATTTCTACCTGCCGTATTGAAGGAGTTTCGTCATGATTTCTTCTGCTCGATTGGTCATTACCGCGCGTCTGTTCCCGTCGGTTCCCCGAGTCGCGCCCGCCGTCGGGGAACCCGATTTGTTCCCCTGCTTTTTTCGATTATTTTCGACTCTCAGAATGCAGTTTTCTATTGTGTGTTCCGTTTCCTTGCAATATCTACATTGATTTGCTAAATTTTGTGTTGTAAAATTGGAATTATTTCCCGATGACCGATTTTCACGACAATTTCGAGTACTATGTCCCGTTCTATTGCAGATTTGACAAAAAATTGGGACGTTATTTCCCAAAGAATTGCTATTAGTAACTTGTCTTTCTCTACATTGAGATGCTCGATGTCCGCGTTGCCCACACCATTGACATTCTTCGTTATTAGGAATATTATTCCTATTAGGATTCGCGTAACAATTCTTCGCGTTATGACCCGGTTTATTGCACATTTGACAAATAATATTAGTAAAATTAGAGGAATTACCTCTACAATCTCTAGAGACGTGACCAGGTCTCTGGAAATTTTGGCATATAACCTGCTGATTATTAAGTGAACGGCAATTTTGAGCAGTATGACCGGGTTTAGAGCATATCTGACATGAGACGAAATTGCTTTGTACGATTTTTACCGGCTTTTGTCCGATACCTTCTCGGAATCTACATTTATCTGCACTATGGCCCCGTTTTTTGCAAATTTGGCAGACTAAGATTTCAGTCCCCAAGGATTTAGTTGTATTTTGTAATATCAGTTTACATTTATCTGCTGTATGACCGGATTTTTTACATATTTGAAATCTGTATTGACTTGAAAACCTTGCAACCCGCCTATTTCGAAAATATCCCGTAATTCTTTTTCAATTCTTAAAGCTTCTTCTACGGTTGCGGTTACATCCAAATTTCTGGCAATTCTTTGCTCTATTTCGGGCTTCAGCCTTCTGATAAAACTATGAACCAATTCATTTTCTAATGACGTTTTATAAGAGCGATCTATTGCTCCGTTATTCGTGGTCCGGTGTGTTTTTAAAATACGTTTACCTATTGCTTTCGTTCTGTTCGCGTATGTGAGTACTGTTTCATCGGCTCGTTGGTAATTTCGTCCTAATTCAACTTGTAATTGCATTAAGCTTTTAGAAGAGCCGTATACATGTTTCAAAAAATTTGTTAACTGACTAATCCGCGAGAAATCCTGGTCTTGTACAGAATGACGAGCGTCGCCGGTTAATCTAGTTTGAATTATTTTAGTCAAATATTTTTCGCTTTCGGGCGGTAACATGGACTTTGCTAATTCGTATCCTTCTATAAAATATTCTATAGGTATTAGGTGCGCAACTAAGTTCCCGCTGTTTTTCAAGAGATGGCTCCAGTAGTAAGTGCTGGTCGATTGTGACATAACCAAAACGTCATGAACCAAGCTTAGACATATGGTAAACAAACCGCTTTGACACATTAGTGATTTTGTTTCTCGTCATATACTTTTGGTTGTGTGAAAATGTCTGATTTTGTGCCAAATAATCGTCATTTGCGGGAAGTGTTGCTTTTCTTCTTTCATTCGAAGAAAACGGCGGCTGAAGCGCATCGAGAACTCCAAAAAGTTTACGGAGATGTTGCTCTAAGTGAAACAACGTGCCGTGATTGGTTCCGTCGCTTCAAAGACGGTGATTTCGATGTTAACGACCGTTCGCGTGAAGGAAGGCCAAAAACTTTCGAAGACGCTGAATTGGAGGTATTGCTCGATGAGGATCCGTGCCAAACGCAAAAAGAGCTTTCTTCAGCATTAGGAGTTACCCGCCAAGCCATTTCCAAGCGATTGCATGCGTTGGGAATGATTCAAAAACAAGGAACTTGGGTTCCTTATGATTTGAAGCCAAGAGACGTTGAGCGTCGTTTTTTCGCCTGTGAACAACTGCTCCAGCGGCAAAAAAGGAAGAGTTTTCTTCATCGCATCGCTACGGGTGATGAAAAATGGATTCATTACTGCAACTCAAAGAGAACAAAATCATGGAGACTGCCCGGTCATGCTTCTACGTCGTCGGCTCGGCCGAATATTCACGCTGCGAAGGTTTTGCTGTGTATTTGGTGGGACCAGGGCGGTGTTATTTATTATGAGCTGTTGAAACTGAACGAAACCTTCACTGGGGAACGGTATCGAACTCCATTGATGCCATTGAGCCGAACACTGAGCGAAAAGCGGCCACAATACGAGCAGAGGCACGAGAAAGTGATTCTACAGCATGACAACGCTCGGCCTCACGTTGCCAAACCCGTTAAAACCTACTTAGAAACGCTCAAATGGGAAGTCCTACCCCATCCGCTATATTCCCCAGATATTGCGCCGTCCGATTATTACTTGTTCCGTTCGATGGCACATGGTCTGGCTAATCAGCAGTTTCTGTGACAACCAGACGGAAGGAATATAAGGAATTATCAAAAGATTTATACCGCGTAGGTTCAGCGCAAAAACTAGTTTCTTCGACAGATATTTCTGCGATAGGACTCGGGGGTTTATTAGTTCTTTGAGGTGAATCGGTTAGGCCAAATGCGCTAAGAGAGTGGGCTCACTCAAAATTTTTCGGATGGTTGGAGTATCGATGTCAGATGTAGGTGCAGGAAATGTTTCAGGGGTATTAGAGGTAGTTTGTTGGTTGTGTGGCACGAGTGGTGTAGATGTATGTTGAGATGGTTCCGATGATTCTAACTCGCGAGGACGACGAAGTGGTGTATTCTCGACAGCTCCGCGGAAAGTTTTTTCCACCTTGTCTTTATCAGATTTAGACCGCGTATTCATACCCTTTTCCAACAGTCAGTCTCATTCCGGACGAGTCCCCAAAATTTTGGTATTTTACGTCCTAAAGGAGAAGCGTAATCTTTTCGTTCGCAGGAAAGGCGAACCTCGTTCGTACACGCGTGTCAGTGGACGGGTCAGGGACCCGACGAGTCCCTTTACTCGGACACCGACGTACTACGAGTGGTCCGTTTTTCGGTCAAGCACGCGAGTCCCTTTACCGGGGATAGGACCACGAGGTAACTGTTGGAAGGTGGGGTGATTTTGAAATCACTTGGAAAAAAAATGAAATATAAACAGATTTATTAAAATGTGTAAGGTAACAAAAATGATATATGGCGCGGTTTAAAATATAACAATAAAATGGTATTACGACGCGGTTTATGACAATTTACTTGAATGATGGTGTGTGTATATATGTGTGTGTGTGTGTGTGTGTGTGTGTGTGTGTGTGTGTGTGTGTGTGTGTGTGTGGAATAGAAGAAGAAGGAATGGAAAAGGGGAGGAATATGGGTAGAAAGTTAGTCGGGTGAAGGGGAACGGGAGTGGTCAGGTGAATTTAAGGGAGTGGATAATTCGGAAAAAGAGACGGTATCTGGCCGATTCTGGCAGGCAGGGGTACGGCCTCCGCTGTCTGGCGCCCGTACCCCTGTGGGTCAGGCAATTTGTCCGCCCACATCTCGTGGGTACGGGCAATGGCTTGAGACATTAAGGCCCGCACATCTCTGGCCCTAAGGCCCCCCTCCTCGCGGAACTCCTTTATCCTCCAATAGAGGACTCTGCGCTCCTCCGCAATGAGCTCCACGGGAGGGAAGCCGGCAAGGGTGCTCGCCGCCATGTACGAGACCGTTCTGTACGAACTCGACATCCTTATAAACATTGGCCTCAGCGCCTGCCTCAGCCTTCGTTGGCCCTCGCGGCAGGCGCTGAGCTGGGGCGACCAGATTGGCGCCCCGTATAATGCGATCGACAGAACGGCCGTCGCATATAGGCGGCGAGTTCTCCATCCTGGACCCCGAAGGTTGCGCTGAAGACTAGCGACTGCCAGTCCCGCGTTGCGCACCCTAGGGGCCAGATTTCTAAAGTGCGGGCCAAAGTCCCACCGGCCGTCCAACGTCAGGCCGAGATATTTAATCGTCGGCCCGACGCGGATGCGGACGCCATCTACTAGGACCTGGGTCTCGGGTGGCGCCCCTCGACTGCTGTCGTGAAAGAACACGGCTTCAGTCTTTTGGGGCGCCACCTTCAGTCCCAGGCCCTCGATGGTTCCCACCACCGATGCCACAGCAGCCTCTGCGCAGAGGCGAGCTTCCCACCAGCTCCTCCCCCTGCTGCCACTAAGGTGACGTCCGCGTAGCAGACGACGTGGCAGCCCGGGGGGAAAGGAGTTCGCAGCACTAAGTCGAACGCGATGTTCCATAGCAGAGGGCCGAGCACCGACCCCTGCGGAACACCGCGCTCCATTGCGCGCCGACCTAGAACCTCGCTTTCTTTGTTGAAGGCGAGGTTTCTGCCCTCGAAGTAGGCCACCAATATGCGCCGGAGGTAGGCGGGCACCCCGTGGTACTCGAGGGCCCGCCCCACCTCCGGCCAGGGCAGGGTGTTGAAGGCGTTCTTGATATCGAGAGACACCGCCAACAACACCCCGCCCCCTCTCTCCACGACCGTCGCGGTCAGATCCCGGAGGTACTGGACGGCATCCAGCGTCGACCTCCCGGACCTGAAACCTGGGTTGACGGTCGTGGAGATCCGGCCCCTCCGAGGACATGTGCTGGACGAGGCGGTCGGCAATGATGCGTTTTAGCACCTTGCCCGCCTCGTCCAGCAGGCAATTCGGCCTGTAGGCCGGCGCGCTCCTGGGTGTCTTGCTCTCCTTGGGGAGGAGAACCAACTTAGCCCTCCTCCATGCCGGGGGAAATACTCCCTCCTTAAGGCACCCGCTTAAAACCCCGCGTAAGGCGGCGGATAGGCTCTCTTCGCCGAATGCGAAAGCCCAGGCTCGGTCAGGGATCCTGTCGGGGCCGGGGGCTTTCCCCTTGGCCCTGAGCTTTCTTCTGGCCTTGACGAGCTCCTCTGATTCCACAGTCAGGCCCTCGCTCCAGTCCCCCTCCCCCAGTTCGGGGGCGAGGATCCTGGGCGGGCCCTCTCCACCCTCGGAAAGAGGGTGTCGAGGAGCCCTTCAAGGGCCCGGCTGTCCAACGACTCCGTCGGCGGGGGCGTCCAAGGGCGGGCTTTGCCCATCACCCTCTTGTACGAGCGCCCCCACGGGTCGTCGTCCAGGGAGCTCGTCATTTGCTCCCAGGCTTCTCGCTTTGCCTCGGCGATGGCGGTACGGAGGACCTTCCGGGCAATCCGGTAGGCCTCCACCGCTCTCGTGACGTCCTCGCCTTTTCCGCGGGTCCGGTACAGGTGCCGTCTGGCTTGGACGGAGGAGTCGCGGAGTTTCGCGATCTCCTCCGTCCAACAGTACGCGACCCGGCGACGGCGAGGGTGGGCCTGGGGCATCGAGGCGTCGCAGACCGATGCCACGATACCCACTAGTTCCTCAGCCCCCTCCTAGGGGCTGAGGGCCCACTCACCTGGCGTTGTGCTATTTGACGGGGAAACAACGTGCTGCCTTTCTGCGAGAAGCTGACCATGATTTCATCAGATGTATTTGCGAGTGTGCCTTCAACACGCTCAAAGGCAACGTATCGCTCGACAGAAGAGAAAAAAATCGCCTATAGCGTTACAAATCAACGTTGCGTTATATCGCTGATGATCGCGGTGATTGGAGAAGCAAACGGAGAGCGATAGTGCAGTGAGGCGGATTTCTACCTTATCTGATCGTCCCTATATTCAAGGCTATATTATCCAAAATTATCGGTAATTGAGACTGTTCACGCTTGAACCATGGAAAGAGCCAACTAGATGGTACTGATTTCTACGGATAATTTCGAGAGATTGCAGCAACAGGCTTATACACCATCGACTTCAGCGTCATCGTTGTCATCTCCCTCGACTGCGATCCCCTC
This sequence comes from Harpegnathos saltator, assembly GCF_003227715.2. Classification (NCBI taxonomy): domain Eukaryota; kingdom Metazoa; phylum Arthropoda; class Insecta; order Hymenoptera; family Formicidae; genus Harpegnathos; species Harpegnathos saltator. Next base: position 40,270 of record NW_020230070.1, on the reverse strand, counting down.
TATTTCGACAGATAATGCCGCAACTGGGCTGAACATAGCACCAGTAGAGAATGAAAATATGATGCGTACTCGAGGTTCCGTCCTGTCACGTCTCGACGCCGAGATGCATAGAATTCTCAACTCTCCGGTCCTCGGAGGAGCACGGGAAAAATGGAAATTGTATAGAGAAATACTTCAGCGATATCTGTACGTTTTCGAGAGCGGGAAAAACACTGATACCGATTACGCGGAAAGGAAGAAGAGAAGCCTGTTGTTGGTGAGGTTAACGGTGATGAAAACGCTGAGGAAAGGGAAAATACCCCTCGCGAAGATGACGATTACGCTGACGGAAACGCGGTAGAAGAAAACGTTGCTATGGCTGTAAATGAAGATATTCTTAACCGAGAGACTGATGTATATCGAACGTTGAACGTTTCTCAACACGTACGAGACGAAAGACGCAGTCGTCATCATCGCACCAGCGAACAGAAAAGCATCGGAAGAATACTGAATAAAGTGCCAAAGAGTTACAGGGCGCAAGCGCGCAAGCTGCTGAGCCATTTATGTGATGTGGCGATACCCGGTCGATTAAGTTGGGACAGACAGGGAGTCATAACTATCTCCCCCGTGGACGCCACCTTGCCGTGGTGGGGGAGCTTGCGTGTCCTGATGATGTACAGAGCTGTGCCGGCGGGGGTTTCGACCCCTGGCAGGTTCTACCATGCCAGAGTGGTCTGTACGGAGGGGCCAGACTAAGAGCGTCCATAATATTCCTGGATGGGCAGCTGCCTCCAGGTTTTAACCAGAGTCTGGAGAGTCTCATTCGTGAGGCTCAAAGGACCCTACAGCGCGGGCAGAGCGGGCTCGTTAGCTTAGGAAGACAACCGGTTTAGGGGAAGGAAAACCCCGAAATCAAACCCGTGTTGTGGGGGCACGTAAAACCCCCACTATTATGGAGTTATGTCGAATAGGAGTACAAACCCCCAGTACTCGAAGCTGGGAAATGGCGGGTGGAGGCATATTGTCCCGGCACCCCCCGTCGTCATCAAGTTACGGGCCGGGTGGCGCGTGCCAGACGGGCGCGCTACCGGAATTAGTTACCGCCTGAAGGGAGGCGCTCGAAGACCGGCTGAGGCCGAGTGTGGGTCGGATGGACCTCCCCTCGGCCCCCGCCGGTCCGAAAGCTGCCAAAAGGAGGAAGAGAAAGGCGGATACCCCCGCCTCCCAATTGTGGCAGGACAGGGAGGTGCACTTCTTTCCTCTTGGGGACATTAGTGTCTCTCGGGGGAGGGAGTGCAGCTCTCTGCGTGCGCGTGGGTGGGGACGAAGGTCTGTCTGCTACGCAGACGTGGGAGCGACTTCTCTCGGTGGGGGAGTTCCCTCCGGTCGGGGCCGATGAGGCCTCTGCGGCCAGGGGAGCTCCTCCCCAGAACGTGCGGGAGGGGAAGGTCGAGGGAGGGTCGAAATGCCACCAATGGGGCCTTCCTCCCGTGAGGAGGCCATCGGAGGTGGCGAAAAGGGGTCGCGATCTGGCCGCGGGTGCGTTAGATGTAAACTGTCTGAGGCATCTGCGGGTTTAGCCGGGTAAAAGGTTGGCGGAGGGCTACTCCGGGAGGCCCATCGCCACCCTAAACGAGGACACCAGGGAGAGCTTCCAGGATATCGAAGAAGCTCTCGCTGACTATCGGAGGTTGGTGGAGGAGGGCGGTCCGGATGGACGCCTTGGGACCCTGGAAGAACAGGTTCGGGGCCCCAAGGCTGAAATCGCCCGCATTGGGCGGCTGCTGGAGAGGGTTTTGCCCTCTCCGGCATCCGCAGCTGCGGATAGCGGGACTGCCCTCCCCCGCTCCCCTCCGCGGCAGCCGGAGACAGCTAGAGAGGGGCGCGACAAAGGGTGGCAAACGGCCATCCGAAAGGGGAAGGGTAAGGGAGGGATGGGGACACGGCCCGAACCCCCTCAACCAAAGGGAGGGGTGCCGCAAAGAAGGCGGCACCCCCTCCCAAGGGTGGTAAGCCTGGGGAGGGTGCCCCGAAGAAGGAACCCCCTCCTCCTCTCAAGAAGCCACAGCTGAGGAACCCCCCGCGCAACCCGGTCGTGACAATGACCGTGTTGCCGGGTAGTCCCTCTATCAAGGAAGTCATGGCCAAGGTCAGGCTCCGGGTCGACCTACAGGAGGTCGGCCTGGAGCCTGGTAGCTTTAAAATCAAGCGAGCCAGGAACGGAGAAGTCATCCTGGAGGTCCCTGGGCAGGGTGTCCGAACAAAGCCGACCGCCTGGCTAGGGACCTCCAAGATGTTTTGCACGGGGAGGCAGTGGTATCCAGGCCGGCGAGGAGGACTGAACTCCGCCTCGTCGGACAGGAGGACTCAATCTCCAAATTGATGGTCCGGGCCGCCGTATTGAAGGCCTCGGACTGTCCCCCGGATGATCTCCAGATTGGGGAGATCAGGAGATCGTCCGAGAGACTAGGGGCAGTTTGGCTCCGGTGCCCTCTGGCACAGGCCCAAAAGTTAGTGGCAGCCGTGGGGCTGGTGATAGGATGGGGACGAGTACAGGTGCGCGTGCTGGAGGACCGGCCCCTCCAGTGCTACCGGTGCCTACACTACGGTTAAATGGCAGCGGCTTGCCAGCCCGACAATGGTCTGGTTGACCGCTGCTTCAGGTGCGGAGGGACCGGACATGTGGCACAGGGGTTCAGTTATTGTGTAGCACGACACCCTGGGGGTACCGCGCCTTGCTACCTCAGCTTGTTAAAGCTACACGCAACACAACTCCACTATCCAGCGATTTGTCCTCTACCACTGAAGCGGACAATGGAAAAATCCAGCAGCGCCTGCGTGGATCGTACTTCGCAGGATGAGCGGTTTAGTCGCGACACGCGCGTCGATTCCCGTCAGGGAGTCGCCTCGCGTGCCGCGTCCACGGGGAACCACGGGGAGGCCCGCTCATTTGTGTCCCGAGCCCGGACACACGCTCTGACCCTTGAATGGGATAGGTCGGGGGAGGAATATATGACACGGTAAGTGGGTTTTAGCGGACTGGGTTATAGATTAGAGTTATAAAGTGGGTGAAAGATTCTAGAATAGTGTAGAGAAAAGCGAAAGGAAAAGAGAGTAGAAGAAAATGTTAGTGAAATTGGAAGCCTAACGTAGACCCTTTAACCAAAAGGGAATCCCCTACAGAATGCCGCAAACATGGAATAGACCTCTGGAATTGCCACGAAGAAATGTGTCGTCTCCGGCCATTTCCAGTTTTCGGCTGGAACAAGTTGCCGCAGAATTTCACTCTGTGGCTCGAAGTCCGGTCATTTCATCAAGTGACGCACCGCTGTACCTTCGGCGTCACCCTATCCCGGACGTTGTTCGGAATGTGCTTGTTATACAGCCTTTGCTCGAAGAAGACCATCGAGCTTGTGTACGTTTAGCACCTCTTCCCTAGAGACCTTTGGTCTCTGATGCTCCAGATGAACGGGATTATGACGTTCCCTATTCTGGCATTCGTTTCTTCTCTTCTTTTCTTTCCTAGCTGAATATCACGCCTTATATTCGTTAAGGAGGATATCAACTGGGACCGCACCTGCAGCAGCACAAACCAACCCCGCTGACGCCGTGCGATATGCATCAATCGCCAACATGAGCACCGGCGCTGCAGGGTCCGGAGATCCTTCAGGCCGCCCCTCTCCGCATCGGTCGATCCATCCGGCAGTGGCATATGCCAACCGTCGGAGTGAACACATCCCGATAGATCGTTGAGAGCGCGCTAAAGCGCGGCCCCCATTGACATTCCGCAGCCCTAGCTCTAACTAAATTGCTAAAAAGCGGTCCGGCCTTACCGCGCAAATATTTTATAATGGGAGGATACTCTCGTTCCTTTGCCAAATGAATGCCCAGATGCCTAACTTTCTGATTGAATTTTCTTTGGCCCTAATCGGATGGTCGGTGGTCTCGCGCCGCAAGGTTAGATCTCTCGACTCTATCTGCCTTTCGTTTTATACGTGCTTCTCCCTTTATAACTATCAGGCTCTCCTGATCAATGTACTCTTGAGGACAACCGCCTCAGTCTTAAGCAAAGAGATCTGGAGTTTTTGCCCTTTCGCACCTTTTGTTGACAAAGTCAACAGTGCGCTGCCCTCGCTCTTCAATTTCGCAACGGGAGTCGCCTTCGACTGTGACCAGCAGATCGTCGGCATGCGCGATGGATGACCTGCCTATCTCTTCGTCAAGTTCACGGAGGAGGCCGTCGAACATGACTGTCCAGCAAGCTGGGCCTAAAACTGAGCCTTGAGGGCAGATTCTCTCTACCTCTTTGGAAGCGCAGATGCCTCCGAAAGAGATCCTAACTTTTCTGTGGCTGCTACTCGTCACCCGAAGATTTTGCGGAGGCAGTCCCGCACCTTTCTAATCTTTCTAATACAATGCGGACAGTATGAATACTGCTACCAAGTCTGGGATACCGCAGAGGGGTCGACAGGTCTTCTGGGGGAGCGCTTTAGGCTGTGATTTTTATCATCTCCACAGCCATTCAGCCCTAGGTGCGCTTCCTTCGCCGTAGCTTGAGATCTCGTTCGACCGCGGGTCAACCGTAGTCTTCCCGGGGGGTCGCTAGCGACTGTGCATGTTTACCGTCCCCGCAGTCATTCAGCCTTCGGCGCGACCCGAACGTTAGCCTTGGGACTTGTTCAACTTCACGAGTGTAGGTATATACCCGGTCCCAGTGTTGTACCTAGAGCGGTCTACAACGCTGTTTGCCTGTTCGATTTTGGTATTTTCCCTGTCTCGATGATTCGTCTTTCCCAGTCGCTACCCCTGTTGGTTCGGTTTCCCAGGCCGAGACAATCAGGTTCGTTGCATCGCAATGGGAAGACTTGGATTTCGCATCGCGACTCCCGTTTCAACAGAGCGTGTGTCTATCTTCATCTACCCGGGCAGTGTCCTTATTAACGATTTCCTTGTTGGCTTTAAGAGGGCTCTCGCATGAGTCCCATGGATGTCCCGGTACACCTGGCAGAGTCCATAACGTGACTTGGGGCGCCCGGACAATGCCCAGGTCGCCCCGTTCCATGTCACGCATGGCAATAGCGGTCCGCAGGACGCCAGCCGAAACCGATCGTCCCCAGATTCGCTTCTCTGCTTGAACATTCTTCGCTGTCCTAGTTTGCTGCGTTGGGCGTCAGTTCCATCATTCGTGCAAGTACCGCACATATACCAGAGTCCATAACGTGACTCGGGGCCCCAGGACAATGCCCAGGTCGCCCCGTTCCATGTCACGCATGGCAATAGCGGTCCGCAGGACGCCAGCCGAAACCGGTCATCCCCCGATTCGCTTCTCTGCTTTGGTGAGTTCTTTGGCGTCCACAGCATCATTTGCTATTTTGGACGCTTGACTGCTCGTCGTGTCATGGGGCATTTTACTTTACTTTCTCAATCTGAGAGCCCCTGCCATGTGGGATTTTCGTCTTTTTGGACTTCGTTCGATGCACACGTGCTGTACACTTGGAGATCTCAGCTCTTATCTCCATTTGGTGTGGTGTACTTGGTTCCAATCAACGTACGTGTGCTTTGCCTTAAGACGTCAGTGTTTACACGCTCCGTCGTTTATTGCCATGCTTCTTGCTGAATACTTCGAGGTCAGACGTATCATTTCCCACTTGGTTATTCAGCCCGAATGTAGACTTCCGCTTGCCGTGGAGATCATCATTTGTGTGAGACTCCTTGCAAGCTCGTTCGAATATTTTTGGGTAGCATGCCTTTGCTCAGAGTCAGAGTTTATTTTCTAAGTCCAATTGCGGCGTGTTGCTTTTCATTTCTAACGAGGCTCTTTGATAGGAATGTATTGCTCATGTATATTAGCTATATTTGATATTATGTACAAATTTACATACGAATTTCGTATGATATGGAAGACAGGTACCGTTAAGTACCTGAATGAGAAACGTCACTGTGGAACGTTAATCCCATGGCGCTCGAGCTAGGTCGCGGGTTACCCCTCCGCTTCCTTGGCTCTTGCGCCCTTCAGTTGTCTCTTACGCACATACGGAGGCTGGCTGCGGCTTCCCGAGAAAGGTGTGGGTAACTGCCCCTTCGTTAGGGTCCATCATATCTCTTCGAGCCTACGACTTTAATTCCCTCCTCCGTATGTACGCATGCCTAAAGACAACTGGTAGGGTGTCCGGCTACGAGCAGGCAAGTTCTTGCAGACCAGATCCCGCCTTCCTGTCTTTCTTCCTTGGATGCTATATAGCTTTGTTTTGCGGTTTCCTTATAACATCTTCATTGTGAAGTGTTTGAGCAATTCCATTTGAGCCATCATATTTAAGTCTTTGTTTCGCCATGCTTACAATTTGAGCCTTTATTTTGCAACTTGTGCCATTGGTCGTTCGATTGTTCGAAGTTTACTCTTCCCCTGGATGGGAATGATGGGTATAAATCTAGTTTATCCCCGTTTGCGTCACTGATCAGATGACGAGGCATTTGGTACCCGTGTGTTCTGACATCTCTTCGCTTGTATACCACCGTTTCGTGCATTTCCCGACGCTAGTTCAACATTGCGACCAGCCACGTCGGGAAATCGTATTTCGTGTATCTCACGATACTTTGTCATGGATTTTATGTGCATTGCAAGTGACGGGCGAGGCATTGCCTCTTTCCTCGATCACTTGACTCGACTCGTGAAGTAGATTCAGAACGCGCACCGCACCCCGTCGGCTGCCAAATCCAGCGCGATCGGTTTTGCTGAGTGCGACCGACACCCTGAGGTGCTCGCCACATAGGAGCCAATTCGTCTGACGACACAAACTCGTGGCAATACTGTGATGAAAAGCACAGGGGTGCACTGCGGAAGTGCGGTGCCCGCTGTGCCATAAAGAGGGGAGGGAAGCCGGCCACCGAATGGGTGGCCGGTCGTGTAAGGCGGTCCCCCGGGCTGCCCCGAGAGGGGGGTCCCCCTGCGAAGGAAGCGGCGGCGGAAAAAAGCGGCACGCAGGGCGGTGGAGGGTGGCGTACAGCTGCAGCCGGCTGTTGGTGCCGCCCCACAAGTTGTAGAAGGGGCATCTGTCGCCGGCCCGGATAAGGTTGGCACGGTAAAGAAGGGGGTGACGGAGGCTGAAGTGATTCAGCCTCCGCCACCCACGGATAAGGCAGAGCCGGCGGCGAAGGAAGCGACGGCCGCTCCCGGAGGACCGGACCCATCCTCGGCGGATATGCCGAGGGGGGTCTCCGAGGCGATGGCAATGGAGGTTGAGGCCTCGGCCACCCTCCTGGCGGAGGAGGGGTGGGAGGAGTGGGCGGCGTAGAGAGTGGGGAGCTCTCCTCGCACACTCCCCCACCCCAGGCCCATGGGATCTGCCGGTGGGGTAGCGGCCACTGACGGCCTCCCCACCGGAACTCATGCGCCAGGTAGGAGCGGTCGGGGGTGGGCCGACCCTTTGTGGGAACACCCCCGGCCGCGCCAAGAGGGATAGCCCCTCCTCAGGGTGTAACCCACGTCTCTGCGATTTGGTACGGAAGCGAAGGAAGCCCTGGGGAGGGAAGACCTGCCCCCCGGGAGGTAGGTGCTGTAGGGTCCCCATCGGTTTCTCACCGAGGGGGAGGGGTTTGGGGTTCTACGAAAGGCGACCCCCACACACCTTCTATTGGAAGTTTGGCCCGCATTTTAGGGGACTGGCCCCCAGGGTGCGCGGGGTGGGGCTGGCCGTTGCCATTCACCTGCGCAACCTGGGAGGTCCAGGCTGGAGGGGCTCGCCGCCTGTACGTGAGTGCGGTCCTTCCCATCGCCCTGTACGGGGCACCAATTTGGGCGCCGCTGCTCAGCGCCTGCCGCGATGGCATGCGCTGATTGCGGCAGGCGCTGAGGCCTATGTACATAAGGGCGGTTAGGGGGTACCGCACAATATCGTTTATGGCGGCGCCCATCCTGGCCGGGTCCCTTCCGATGGAGCTCCTAGCCGAAGAACGACGAATCCTGTATTGGAGGATCAAGGAGCTCCGCCAAGAGAGAGACCTAACGGCCGGGGGACATGCGGCTCTTACGCTCCCAAGCCGTGGCCCCGTACTCTTAAGAAGTGGGGGGACATTTTGTTCGACCTACGGGGGTACGGGCACGAGACGGCGGAGGCTGTCCGCCCCTGCCTACCCGAGTGGGCAGGCAGGAGGGGATGCGGATTGTCCTTCCAGTGCAGCCTACCTAACCTACTGGTGCAGATACTGACGGGCCATGGGTGTTTTGGCAAGTATCTGCACTGGAAAGGAAAGGAGCTCATCACCAGGTGCCACCATTGCTCCGTGCTTGTGGACACGGCGCTCCACACCCTGGCTGCTTGTCCAGCCTGAGAGGGGAAGCGCCGGGTCCTGGCCGAGGTGATGGGGTGTCCAATGGAGGAAATCTCGCTCTCGCGCATGGTCCAAGCCATTTGCGGGAGCGAGGAG